>NC_081415.1:111755159-112055159 GCF_030272615.1 Cryptomeria japonica | reverse complement strand
CAAGCAACTTTTAAAGCTCACTTTTAACTATCTCTCTAAGTGCTGGATTTACTCTTCTTTGAGGTTGTCTAATTGGTGAACAATCTTCTTTGATATATATCCTATGAGTACAAACTCGAGGATCTATTCCTTGCATGTCCCCATATTCCCATGCAAAAGCTTTATGTTGTTCTTGTAGCATTTTTAATAGGTCAGCCTGTTGAGACTATGACAGCTTGTTATTGATATTCAACAATGACCTTGAGACAATTCTATCTGCTCCTTGAGATTACTCATAGAGTCTACAGGTAATGTTTGTACCTCTTCTGGAAGCAAATTATGAAAAATCACTGGAAGTTTAGGTAGTGAACTTTCAGAATCTGGTTGCTGCAGGAAACATTGTAAATGAGTACCATTTGGATCAGATGAACTACCCGTATCAGAGTTGTACTGTAGAATTTGAAACAGCAAGGCATCTTCACTCTGAAGTTGTGAGAATGGGTCATTTTGAATCATCATTAATTGAGCCAAAGAATTGGCTTCTTTAATTTCCTCCCCCACATCTGGCCAAACAGGTTGGAAAAAATCTGGCTAAGGTCTAGCAGGTAGATACAAAGCCAATTTCATTGTGGACTGTCCATCAGAAATGGTCATATCTCCAAAACGACATCCTATAAAAGCATCAGTGGTTGCTAACCATGGTCTACCAAGAATAACTGGATATCCTCCTAAAGTTGCCTTAACTGATAATATTGTGAAATTAGCAGGATACTCCCAAGATTCAAGAGTGACAATTACATCTTCTACTATCCCATCAGTTTTAACTGTGGAGCTGTCTGCAAGCTGCAGAACTATGGGTGTAGACCTAATGTTTGAAATGTTCAGGGAGTCCATAGTATGCTTTGTCATGACATTAATGGTAGCACCTAAATCAATCAAAACATTTTTTACAACTTGGCCATTTACATTTATCTGCACTACAGGACTTCCAGGGTCAATATACTTTGGAATAACTACATTTCCCAACATTATATCAGCCAATTTCCCTAATACATGAATTGTTTGAGGATCCTTTTTCTTTCATCTAGACTTCTTCAAACAAGCTTCTTTAATAGCTTTTCCAAAAATAGGAATATCTTTAATAGCCTAAAATAAAAGAATTTGAATCTACACATTCTTGAGCTGATCCAGAATGTCAAAAGTGGGTTCTTCCATGGGTTTATATGCAGTACTTTACAACCTGTAAGGAAAAAGTGGGTTGTCTTGATTTTGCAGAACAGGCTCTTTAGGAACTGTATCAGTTATGCGAATGTGCTCAGTAGGAACAACAGGTGCAGTAGATTCTTCATGGGGAGAATCTGATATTTCAGTAATCAGAGGCAGTTTTGGAGCAGGTAAAGTAGTTCTAGATCTCAAATGGATGTCATTAACGTTTAAGGCATAAGCTTGATATTGGTTGGCTTCAGCAAGATATGCAGGCTACTGAGGCTGCTGCTGTTGCTTATTATTGGGATTGGGCAACGACTGGGCAGGCATAGGTGTTTGTTTTGGAGGTCCAGGATTTGTGGCTGTTATTGCAGGAGGCGGCATATGGGCATGTGGTTGTGGCTATGGAAGCTGCAAAAATCCAGAGGACTAGTTTTGCCATTGCTAAGAGCCTCGCCATTGGAAATTTTGCTACCAATTTCCTGAAGGTGGGGTCCATTGCCCTTGTGGCTGCTGCCATCCTCCTTAAGGGGATTGCCATTGCTGGTTCTGATAATTAGGCCAATTTGGTTGAGGTGGATTCCAGGGTGTTGGTGGTCCATATGCATGTTGCCATTGGTTATTATATCTAGAATAAGAATTACCAAAAGTTAAAGGGTCTTGAGGCATACCTTGTCTTTGGGCCCATGGTCTCCTTTGTGCAACAAAGAACACTTGATCATCATCTCCTTCTA
Source organism: Cryptomeria japonica (assembly GCF_030272615.1). Classification (NCBI taxonomy): domain Eukaryota; kingdom Viridiplantae; phylum Streptophyta; class Pinopsida; order Cupressales; family Cupressaceae; genus Cryptomeria; species Cryptomeria japonica. The sequence goes on along the minus strand of NC_081415.1, from coordinate 112,053,240 downwards.
CTGGCTTCAAGTTAATAGGTAGCTGTTTGGCTTCCAAATTAGCCACCATCTTGCATCTACAGTCACGCTTCTTTTGTCTGCAGTATGGACAAAACTCGGCCAAAACTGCGTCAGCCTCCTCATGTTTCTTTCGAGCTTGCATAGTGTCTAGTTGCGTAGCCATATTATTAATGATGTCCTGCTTGAAGTTAGATAGCAAATTTGTTATCTCCATTCGGGAAAATCCACCAGAAGAAGACTTCCCTATTGTAGCATGATGACCTTGACCTTTCTTAACTATTGCTCGAGAGTAGTTAAGACATATTTGCTTTATATCATCCCAAGGCAGCTGGGTTATATCACCTCCTCCTATCAGGTCCAGGGCATCTATAAAGGCATCACTGATTCCCCTTAGAAATAGTAGTTTCTGAGAGTCCTCGTTGAGAGTATGGTTTGAGTTCCTCTTTAGTGAAAACAAGAATCTGGAAATATAATCTTCCAGATTTTCATCGTTCTTCTGCTGAATTCGGAATATGTCATCACTTTTGCTGGCGCTCTTACAATATTCCTTATACTTGTCAAGGAATTTCATCTGCATGGCCGCGCAACTATCAATGACACCTCTTCCCAGACTCATGAACCATCTGAGAGCTCCTTCCTTCAAGGTGGAAGGAAATAACTTCAGTTTATGAGCATCTGTGTTGTAGTCATAACTGCGACAGAGGACATCAAATTCAAACAGAAAGGTTTTTGGGTCCTCTGTGACCAGGCCATAAAACTTTGGAAGCAAAGAAGAGGGAATGTTTTTAAGATTGTCAGTATCTCCCTAGGGGACAATGGGAAACTCAAATGCCGGAGGTGGATTATTAGGTGGATTATTTGCCATGTTTGGTTGCTGGAATAACAGAGCGAATGGATTTTCCTTAGGTTCGTTGTCAGCTGGGTCAAATGGTAGTTCAATAAATAGATTTTCAGGGAGGAACCTTCCCAGGGCATCTCTTCTTCTTCTATGCATCCAATATGATGAATAGTGGCTTGAAAGATCTAGAAAATTTTACTAACAAGCTAAACTAATGCTAAAAATGACTTCTGATAAACTCCTAGCTAGATGCCATCCACGGCAGCGGCACCAAAAATGGTCGCGCCCACAAAAGGATATGAAAATCACACTAAAACCTTTCCTGGGAATTGGGCATTCCAACAGGTGACCAATATCTCTCTCTGTAGACGTTCATTTACTTGTCAAACCAGGGGACGTATACTTTAAATGGCGCATCAAAATATATGCAGTAGGAACTCATTTTGGTTAAATCTTAGTAGAAATAGATACTGGAAAGAAATTCTACCTACGCTACAGGAAGGTAATGCAAAGCTCTTTAACTCAACTATGATTTGATTAAAACAGAAATCATGATAACTACAACTGAAACACAAACTATGAACTGGCCTTATGCTGCAGGAACAGGCACAATGATGGATTCCTTGTGCTGCAGGAGCAATGTAAAGCTGAGTTTGTATAAAAACTTTAAAGATGAAAGCAAACTAAAGCTTAACAGGAAAGAACAACTAACTAACTAGCTACAGATACCTACTAAGTGGGCCCCCTTAGCAAGCATCTCCTGATTACGCAGATGCTAAACTCAGAACTTCATTGAACTTTATTCATAAAAACAGAATGATATACATTATTTTGTTGATATGGAAACTAACAACAAACTCTGTCTCTCATTAAACAGATTCTATCTTTCATTATCATATTGATTCTTACATGATATCTACTACTCTGATTCTATCTTATTCTAACTCTCTTCTTCTTTCTCTCGCACAGGAGGAGAACTTTATTTAAAAAGAGGAGAGCAACTAACTAACTATCTCCATCAAGGAAAGATGTGGAAGTAAAATATATCCCTAAATTAAGGAACAAACTCCATAAATGAATTTATACATTCAACCTGATCCAGAGAGAATCTAGCGCTCCACTCTCTCCAGATTGACTGACATTAAAATTCTTTCCCATGGTTTCGGTCACAGAGTCTTCGCCAGAGCTCCCTCGAAGTCATGTAGGAAATGGACTTTACTGCAAGGCCGAGATCGGCTACACTTGACTCGATCGTTCTTCAACAACCTACGAAACAAAAGGTAACAGGCAACAGAAAAAGGCGTATGGCACATACACGATATCTATTCATTAATCACTCATTTTAAATCTACTTCATCATTCAAAAAAACTATATACGATATACTAGTCATTTTAGGGAGTCAACGGGGCAATAAATGCAATGAAGTCAACACAATGAGTTGCAGGAATATAAAAGTATCTTGCTACAGGATATCCCAAAAAAGGGTTTCAACAAAGTTTGAACATTCATGAAATAACAAAAGTAAAGGCATTTAAAATTTTATCATAACATCCAAATTATGAGCATATTTTAAGATCATCACATGTAAAAATTGTAAATTTCCAAAGCATAAATATTAATGATAATGTTTTAAATTCCAGTTTTTTTCAGTTTGCCAGTTATGGATATAAAAATGCTTTCTATTTCTTTTTTATTAATGAAAGTTTTTCAAATGCTTTTTGTCTATGAGTATGAGGTATGCTATTTCAATATTTCATTAAACAATGGAAATAAATTTAAAACTATGATCTTTTTTAGGTAATGTTTCTCTCTCTCTCTCTCTCTCTCTCTCTCTCTCTCTCTATATATATATATATATATATATTATATATATATATATATTATATATATATATATATATATATATATATATAATTCATTTCATTCTATTAATTATTTGTACATTGATTATGGTTGATTAATAATTATAATTTTATAAATATTAAAAGAAAGTTGTTTATCTTGCGAAAAAACAAGTCAATTAAAAGTCCAACTTACTAAGTTAGTTGTTATTGAACTAGTGCATGTGTGGGTTGGTACAGGGTGCATGCTATGATTTATAGTTAAGATTTTGTCATAATGAATAAATTTGAGACATTTATGAAGGGTAGATGGGGTCGCTTTCATGGAAGAAACCCAAGGCAAGGATTTACCATCTTCACAGAAAATTGACCTGGTGTAGGATTTAGGAATGATAGAAAAATGACATCTAAGCACTTAGTACCAACCTTAACAGGAACTTGGAAGAGTAGAAAAACCTATAGTAGGACAAGAGAAACCATCAAAGATCTTAACTACTAAATCAAATTTATCATATCAATATGTTACTTCATGCAATTGTAAAGTCACTAGGATCAAATTCAAAGGTTATGCATATTGCATAGGTCCTTAGGAGCTCCAGGTTTATCAATAAGATTCATGATATTATTAGACTCAAGGCCTATGTCATTAGAAGAAAATTCAAAAATCTAGACTAAATTAGAGAAGTTCAGAACATGATTAGACTCAATTACATCAACGGCTTTGGGTGGATTTTTAATAGAGGCTTGGGCTATAAACTTTGTTGTAAATAGAATCATATAGTTTTTTATAGTCTATATTTGTTTATTAAACTAATTTGAACTAAATAAAATTAAAATTATATTAAATTAAAATTTATATTAATTTTAAACTAGATTAATGTTGAGCTTTTATATATATTTTTAGTCTTTATTTATTTATTAAATTAACTTAAATTAAAATTAATATTGCACTAAATTTATGTTGAACTTTTATATATATAGTTTAAACTATTTTTTTAAATTATATATGGTAAAAATATATTTAAAGAATTTTGTTAAACTTTAAATTAATAATTTAGATTTAAATTTTGAATGTTTTATTTTTTATATTAAACTTTCACCTTTCAAATTGTATATCAAAATTTATATTTTTATTTAGTTATTTTTGTACTCTAGAAACTAAGTTTCATGTTCTATACTATTTTTGAATTTCATATTTTTTACAAATAATATTAACAGTATATTTAATAGTTACTAAGTTATCTCAAACTATTGCACATCTTTAAATGTCTATTATTATGGGACCCACGACATCTAATAACAAGTGCCATCGTCTGTTGGATGAGCAAAGAGCAACGACTTAGGGTGGATTTTGACCCGAATGTGGGAAGTGTACACATTTGTGAGAACTTCGCCCAAAATTTAAGTTTTTAAATTTAATTAAATATAATTAAGTCTATAAAGCCTTTTTTTTGGGCGAAGTTTAAAATGATTAGACAGGCTTAAAAAATAATCCGAAAAAGTGACTCAAGTGTGGTAAAGTGCCCAAAAAATAGAAAAAGTCATGGGACCCATGACATCTGACAACAGGTACCATCATCCGTTGGATGAGAAAAGATTAATGGCTTAGGGTGGATTTTGGCCCAGATGTGGGAAGTGAACACATTTGTGAGATCTTTACCCATAATTTAACATGTTAAATTTAATTAAGTATAATTGTCTATAAAGCTCTTTTTTGAGCGGAAGTTGAAAATGATTAAATGGACTTAAAATTTAAATAATAGTCCAGAAAAGTGACTCGAGTGTGGTGGCGTGCCCAAAAAATGGCAAAAGTCATATGACCCATGACATCTAACAATAGGTACCATCATTTGTTGGATGAGCAAAGATCAACGGTTTAGGGTAGATTTCGGCCTGAATATGGGAAGTGAACACATTTATGAGAAATTCACCCCGAATTTAATGTTTTAAATTTAATTAAATATAATTAAGTCTATAAAGCTCCTTTTTGGGAAGAAGTTTAAAATGATTAAACAAACAAAAAATAGTCCTAAAAAGTGACTCGAGTGTGGTGACATGCCCAAAAAATGGCAAAATCCATGGGACCCACGACATCTGACCAAAGGTACCATCGTTCGTTGGATGAGAAAAGATCAACGACTTAGGGTGAATTTCAGTCCGAATGTGGAAAGTGAACACATTTGTGAGAAGTTCACCTGGAATTGAATGTTTTAAATTTAGTTGAATATAATTAAGTCTATAAACTCTTTTTCGGGTGGAAGTTTAAAATGATTAAACAAACTTAAAAAATAGTCCCAAAAAGTGACTCAAGTGTGGTGACGTGCCTGAGAAATGGCAAAAGTCATGGTACCCATGATATCTGTCAACATGTACCATTGCCCATTGGATGAGAAAAGATCAACGACGTAGGGTGGATTTCAGCCCGAATGTGGGAAGTGAACACATTTGTGAGAACTTCACCCAGAATTGAACATTTTACATTTAATGTCCTCAGAATTTAGACTAGAGTAATGAATGTTTTGTCCTTTAGCATCAAATAGTTATTAATAATAATTAATAAAATTACAACATGATTCTAGATATTTTTCCCTTTAGGTATTACTTCAATACTTTTCATGGACAAACCAGTAAATCGAGGGAAATTTAGAAACAACTACTAGGTTGAGGAATCCAAGTTGCAACAAAGACTGTCTGCACCAATCTAGTGAAATAGAAATTTTGGGTAAAATATAGAACACCTACATCCTGCCTTATTTTGTTTTTTTAATCTCGTGGTCCAATTTGAGGGTTAACATTTTTAGGTTTTTATCTAGCATTATTTTTGAATTATTAACAATAATAGCAATGGGGAAAATGGGAAGTAGTAGTTCAACAGGAAGCCAAGTGAAAACAAATATGTACCTAACTGAACTGGTTAAAACACCAGGTTTCACTTATGAATGCCATGATATTTATGACCCTGCTATCCATGGTGAAAATCATATCATATATTAGATATGCATTGTCTAGTAAGGCAGCAAATGCATCCACGACAAAATTTACTATTTTCAACCCAATGTTAAAACAAAGAACAAATAAAATTGCATCATGGGATGCTGGATTGGGAAGCATGATGTTACCTGAAGTATTCCCTTGCCTTGATTTTGTCATGGTCTGCGCCAAAAATTATGATGAAGATAAAAAAGCAATTGTCAATAAAAATACAAAAGAGAAAATTCTATCCATAAAGGAGGGATAATTTACTCGTTTGTTGAACCTAGGGTTTGAAGCACAAAACTCAAACATCCAAATTGACCTAGGAAAGATGGCAGAGAATTATGAGAGTCTTGATCCAAGTCGCAGAGATTTATTTATCAAAGCTCTAATAAAGAGTGGTATTCTGTTGGATCAGAATCATAAGCCTCCTTATGATTCTAACATTTTTTTTCCGTGGGTTGGGGATACTATTTCTTTATTATCATTTTTCCTAGGATTGGAAAATGATAGGGAAGTGGGTGCAAGCCTTCTTCAAATGATTTATAATATCCATTGTGTAGGTCAGCAAGTAAGATATAATTTTATTGAGCACATATTTCAATCCATGCAAAAATAGTTACTAATGATCAAAAAAGGTTCCTATAAGACATTTAGGGTCTCATCCTACTTGTGCTATCTCCTTCTATCCAAGTATCGTGCAATATTCGAGACCAACAATCTTCAAATTGTGAACTATAAGATTGATGAGAAGACTCAAAACAAAACACCAAAGATAAGTTGCATGATAATAGAAAGAACTACAACCATTTTGTAGAGTTCTTTTTGGCACCAATTTATAATGAAATTACAAGCACTCTAATGCCTAGGTTGTCTGTGTCTTGTAGAGATTGCATTCAACTCAAAAGTCAAATAGATTTGGCTGATTGGTTCTTCATGGAAGAATTCACTGTGTTAGGGTTTTACGGATCGGTAGTAAAACCATACAGACTTCCAATACATGTGGCAGAAAGGGTATTTGCATTGGAATATGTACTCAAATTGGAGAGCGCACATAGGCACTTCCATGGTCAGCAAAAGAAGAGCATATTTCCTTCCTTGCCTTTCTCATGTGGAGGGTTCACATTTGAGAGAAAAGCATTCAATGTGGCACATAATGTTTTGTTAGTTTTTAACCTTGGTGATGAGGGTCTCTAGTAGTATGATCCAATCAGTGTAGTTCAAGCAAGACTTAAGAAAAAAGGGAACTCTTCAGGGTTATGTCAACATGAAAGTAAATCATTGCTAGAAAATCTTAGAAACATGGACTCCTTGGAAGAGGTAAAAAAAGAGATGGAGAAAATTGTAGCTGACAATAACATTTCAACAGAAGAAATTTTATCACAAATTATGGCATTGCACACATAGAGGACAACAGAGGAGGGTTAGGGCATCCAAAATAGGAGGTCCTACAATTTCTACTAGAAATATGCTAATCCATCTAACAAATCTATTCTCAAATCAATTCTGCAAGAATGTAAAGATAGTTTTTGGACTCGAACCAAAATAAATTATTTTTGGACTATGAGGAAGAACTCGGTGAACCAAAGACCAACGCAGAATTTGAGACCATCGATGAGATGAAGAGTTTAGAAAATTGTGAATATGGAGCATCCCACAACAACATATGTCAGGAGTGAAGATGATGATGAGTATGAGGTTGAGCCCACTCCAACAACTACTACAGTCCCTAAAATATTAGGTGGAGTCAATGAGTCCATGAAAGAAAAATATAGAAAAGGGGCAAGATTTTTAGAAAAAATGGGTTTTGAAGGTGGTGGTCTAGGTCCCAGAGGAGAGGGCATTTGGTATCCACTTTAGGTCCAACTTCCATCAGATTCAAAATCAAAAGCTCCTATAAAACCAATCATTGGACTTGATTCTTCAGACTCATTATGGATAGGTACTACTCGTTACCCTCAGGGTCCACCTACATTTGTTTCAGGTTCAAATCCACAACCACCACCACATCATGGTATTCCCATTGGTTGTGAATGAAGTACCATTGCCATAGATTGGGAATTTGCGAATAGTATTCTCATTATTGTTCAGTTAAGTGCCACTATGATTGATGGGGTTGGCATGGGTACTACTACTAATACTAGTTGTCTTGGTGTTGGACAAGGGCTACAACAAAATATCTCTTGCAAGAGGCCACTAGTGGTAGATACTCATACTATTGAGAATCCTATATCGAGTGCCCCTAACACTACAAAACAATCATTTGCAGCTTCAGATCACACACCTCAAAAGATTATGAAAACTACACATGAAAGTGTCAGTAAGAGTGAGACATGATTAGGAATTGTTATTGGTAATCCTAATCAAGCATTAGTTAAAACCATAGGCATAAGTGGAACTGGAGCCTCTATTATTCTTATGTCAACTTTCAAGCATTCAATTGCTTCAGCAGGCCTAGATTTTCAATTTCATGATTACTATGAAAAATATGAGCATGCAACAAAAGCAAATAAAGAAAAAAAGAAAGCATTTCATAAGGTTGCCCTGACTGAAGTTTTAGATGAACAACCTGCAAGGAACAAGGTATTTCCAACATATGACCCACAAAAGGATATGATGGAGTTCATGTTTGTTATTCCCTCGGCCTCAACTAAAGATTAAAATCCACCACACAGTTAGATAGATCCCTCTCAAATTTCAACTTAGCACCCTCCAAATAGATTTTCCCAAACTACATAATATGGATAAAACTAGTGTGTCAAAAGGACTAACGAAGTGGTCTACACTTCACTGTTAAAGGTGGAGAGAGAAAAAAATAAACTAGAGAAATAAATAGAAAAGCTATAGGCAAACCTGGCAAACGAAAAAATCAAGGAGGAAAGCAGTAGATAACAAGTGCAACTATTTACAAAAAAAGGATAAAAAATTTAGGCTATGCAGTAGAAATTGCAAAGCAGGAGAAGATGGATGCAGAATTGAAGGACCCGAGAGAAAAAACGGCTAAAAGCAGTAAAAAAATTGATGAGGAAAGAGCCAGTTTTCAAAAATTATACACAAGTTATGAGTCTACTACTGCCAAAATCAGAAAAATATGAGACCTATTGGATTGTGGGAAGGAAAAAGCAAAAAATTGCAAGAGGAAGTAGAGGAAGAAAGAAAAAAATGTGCACAAATGAAAGAAGACCTGCACAATGCAAATGATAAAATAAAAACTTCAAAGGATAGATTGAAAGATAATATGAAAAATACAATGAAATTTATACAAGAAAACATTTGGTAGCAAATAATGCAGAGGAGTGACAAGTTGTGTGAATGGTTTGAATTGAATAAAAGTCTAAGAGTAATTTATATGAAAATCAAAGGGCACTTTGAGAAGAGCATACATGTTTATTCAAAAGAGGATATGGGAAAATATATTCTGTAAGTAGTATATAGTACCACTGACAACTACTTGACATCCAAGGGAATTAAGAGCCACATTGATGCTACAGTTAAGACATCATCTATCATTCAAAAATGCTAGAAACTAAGGGAAACATCCGAAGTTATGGAAAAATATGGCAAAAAGATATCGAAGTTGCAAGAAAAGAAAAATAATTTTATTAAACTTGGTTTGCCTAAGACCATTGACCCATCAAATAAATTCATTGGAAAAGAAGCTTACAAAATCTAAGCATGGAGATAAAAATGAATTTTGATTTAGACTTGCTTCCTAAGGACACAACAACCCAAAGCTTTCTGGAATTCATCCAACCATTTACAGCTCTAAATTCGGTATTGGATGAAACGGTGATGTAAAGTTAGTCTTCTAAATATGGATTATTGACAAAGTTGCAGTTGAGTTCCATAGTTTACAAAATATTGACCTTCCATCAGATGAAGAGTGGGGCGCCCTACAAAATCTGGCACAAAAATCTTAAGAATCATAGTATGTATTGTACAATTTTCTTCTCGTACTCTTAATTTCAAGGTTTTATGTTTTTTCTGTTTGGAATTTGGCATTGCTTGAAATGACTTTATTTTGTGAATAAGAAAAAACCAGCACTCACTATTTCTTATTTGCTAATCCATCCTATGAATCTATGATGTATAGTTCAAAACTTCAACTAGTAAATTTGTATTCTCAAATTATCCCAAGCTTTAACATTTATGCATTTCTCTATTTCTGATTACTAGATTTCAGGCATTGCTATTATCTATATTTAATTTGTCATGGCATGAATTAATATTTAATTTTGAACTTTATTTTTTGAATAGCAGACATCAGACATGTAGCAGTTGTTAAATTGCTAATCCGGCCTGTGATTCCCATGTAAATCTATGCTGAGATTGTGATTTTGATGTTGAGTCTTCACATGTTGCAAACTTGCAATTCGACCTGAAGCTATTGTTTCTCCCTTGTTTCTATAAAATGGAATTCAGGGTCATTTGCAAAGGGTTTTGAAACTTTGTATTCACTTTTGCATGGACATTGGAAAATCACACAGGAGCTGTTGTTGCTACCTTGTTTCTATAAAAGGGAATTCAGGGTCATTTGTAAAGGGTTCTGAACCTTTGTATTCACTTTTGCAATTTGCATGGAGAATCACATAGATTGGTGTATTACTATTTAATGAATTGTATCATATGTCTATAAGCCTATATTTTGAAAGAATTAATGAAAATCTAAGTTCTCAAACATGTCTAAATAAACATATTTGTATCAATAAACACATTATGGTCTTTTATTATGCTATTTTAAATTTGGAAATAGAAAGTTGAAAAATACAATTACAAATCAATATTAAATTTCTAACTGCAAAAAGTTAACAGACTCATAAAATATCATCAAGTTATCAACCATAATTATTATTAATATGCTTTGTAATATGAATGATGAGATACAATAATAAGATTAATAAATGCCAATCTCTTACAGTTGCCATTCATCCTCATCAAATTCAAAGCTTTCTTGATTCTTGTCTGTGGTTTCTTCACTCCGAGTCTACATACCTTCGTTGAAATGCATCTCAATGCAACCAGTAGGTCCAGTACATGAGTCCATAGTCCCACTAGCACTTTGGTTTGAAGTGTTTCCCAAAGGTCTTCTTTCACATTTGGACCTCTAGATTTGTAGTGCCCTATCGTAAGGAAAAGTGTGGGCATAATACCTATATGTATAGAGCCTCAAGCAATTTTTCAAATTTTTGTCTAGTTTGTTGCCCTATTGTAAGGAAAAGTGTGGGCATCATACCTATATGTATAGAGCCTCAAGAAATTTTCCAAATTTTTGTCTAGTTTGTTTCTGAGCTTTGATTTTTTGAACTCCAAAGCACTGAAAACTCTCTCATCTTCCACCGAACCCAGTATCATGGTAAGACATAAATCAGGAAGCTTCAAATATTCTGTCATTGAATCATGCAATGTTGCATTCTTAGCTATATATTTCCAAAACCTTGTTAATGATCCCTCTTTGTGTGGCTTCTCCATTTTGCCATATTTTTCTCTCATAGTGTATGCAAATCAAGATGATTTCTCTCGAAGATAAGTTTCATCTAACATTCCATTTATAGTTACTCCATTCTATTCTCTGGATATGCAAAATTGTTTTATAAATTTGAGTAACTCACTTCGAAAATCAGCTGCACTATTGAGGCTCCAATATTGAGGAAACACAATAGACATGGCTTCAACTAGGTTGTCAAGAGGGAATCTGCTTCTAATTTATGAGGAAAGATCATAGGCAATTTTCTTCATAGAAGTAGTTACAGTCTCAACAATCTTCTTGAAATCTTCCCTTGCAACTCTTTCTAGTTGCTTCTTGGTGTGCTTTCTTGGTTCCTCGGGGTCAACTGTGGCATAGAAATGCATTGGCATCTCAACTCCATGTACATTGGCACATACCTCCCCGCTTGCACCGATTTGTAAAAATTTATGAAGATTGTTCAAATCTATGGGTGTCCGCCACTTAACAAAATTTTCATCAGATAGTGTTGGTTGATTTCGATAGAGATTGTCAAGGGTCATGCATGTCATCTTACACAGCGTAGCATATTCTGCAATATACAAAGCTCTTTTTTGGGCAGCCTTCATAATATTCCTCATTTCCTCTAGCATGGGTAGAAGAGCTGCTAAAGTTAAGAGTGTCTCTTGATTACTTAACCTCTGAAGAAGGTCAGGAAATTTTGGTTGCTCTGATTCATCGCGAGTTGTGTAAAATAGTCCAATCAAGGATGGATATTCTGAAAAAACTCGATACGCCGGACCATCCAAAGAGATCCATCTGGTATCATTATCCTTGAGAAGCTTGTTCCCATCAGTTATTCCATCAGCAAAGTGTTGAATTCCATAAATCATTTGGGTTTTCAATAGAAATGTGAGTAGATCTCTCTAATTAAAATTTTAATTTTTTTTACCGAAGCATACTTGCTCACAATTCCAAAAGCTAGCTTCATTCTGTGAGCCATGCAATGAATTACAGTAATGTACAGTGCAAATGAATTTTCATTTTTTGTACAAAGACCATTCTTGTGACCTTGCATTACTAAAGCTCCATCTACTCCAACACACACCAATTTTTTGGCAACTGTCAATTAAACTTCTCTTTACTAGTTGAAATAAATTTTTCGTTGTCACACTCTCCTTCATTTTAGCAATAGATAGTAGATGAAGTTGGTGGGCATGATTCTATATAGTATAAACATGCATGCATACCCATGAAGTATTTTCTATTGCCATAACTTCATCTAAATAAAATGCAATAAAGTTTGACTCTCTTATTTTTTCCTTTAGATCTTCTTTTTCAACCTCAGCAAGACAATGTGCCCATTCCCATCCACTGTTTCCTGATCAGTGTCTATTAGGTAGTTAGAAACTTTCAAAAAATTTAATAAACCACTAACCAATGGAAAATCTGTCATAGCGCGGCCTCTTCTCAAAATATAAAAGACAACTCTTAACTGAACAACTTTTCTTAATTGTTCTATTTGCATTTCTTTTCCAAAACTAGCTTCAATAGAACCTTTAACTTCAATAGGCTTTGTCTTTATTTTCTCATAGAAATAATACTCTTCGACATTCCTCACATGCTTACATTCCTCCTTTGTTTTCCATCTTATCACTGGTTTTTCAACTTCGTCTGTAATTTATTTTTCATAAACTTTACCCATATGCTTTCCTATGGTGCCAAATTTTAGCTGCACCCTAATTTCCTTGTTATGTTTCCAAGTGCAAATCTTACACCTAATTACTCACTAACATATCCCACTCCAAATCCTTTTTTTATTGTGGTTCACCCTTTTTTGATCGAGGCTTTTCTTTTCCCCTTTTGTGCATTATCATCAATAGCATTATCATCCAAGTCGATTAGATCATTCTGGCTAACTTGGGCATTTATTAGATAATCTTCTTCAAGATCATCCTGAATTGAGATATCAGGTTCACGGTCATCTTCAACATGCGGTGTACGTAGTGAATTTTCTACTTGTACTTGTGATGATGTACCTTCCTAATTTTCAACACAATCTTTTTCAATGCCAAAGTATGCAGACAATGCTTTTCTTTTTGTTGGCCTCTCATGGCCTTCCCCACATTTAGGTTTCCTACCCTTTTTCCTATTCGACATCTCCAATGAAATAAAGGCTGCAAAAATAATATCAATCTATTGGAAATTAATAATAGACTATAATGTATAATATATATTTCATTAGCCCTACAACCTATAATCTAGATGTCTGAGGTCTGAATGTCCCCCTGACTACTTGGCACTGATGGGTCGCCACACTCCACTAAATAAAAATGAAAACAACAATGCAAACAAATATAGATAAATTTAGAATAATATTATAACACTTCAAAAATATGATCGCTCATCTTTAGGTCACTTGCAGTCGCTAATGTAGTCAACAACAATGATTTTCCTCGGTCTGAAACTTTGCTATTGATCATAATTCAGAGCCTAGATCCCACCATATTGTGTTGAGATGGATCTGATCTTTGTATGTATTTATATTAATCCTTATATGGCGAATTCTGTGGGAATTTTATATGGTATACAAATATTTGGCAAATCTTGTGTAACTATAACACGATTTATGTAATTTTTGAGGCGATTATAGGTCATTCAAATAATTGGCAAATACAATATAGTTGATGAAATTTGAGGGGAATGGAAACGCGCGTAGGCAAAATGTCAAGTGAATTGGTTCCTCCTAGATAACAAATATTCACATGCCTATAGGTGAATTATGGTCGTCTATTAGGGAAACCTCACAGAGTGTAGGTGAAAAAATTAAATTTATCTTGTGTCCACCATATATTGTATTGGAGAAATCCTCACATAGAAAGATTTAATTACATAAAACATTTGGCGATCGGGCCATGAATTTGATGGAAATTTATAATATTTTGGCGACATGGCCACCCCCAGTCGGTACAAAATATTCATCATTTCCCAGGTCGCCGATGTGAAAAATTCACCATTGGCAAATATTCACCACTAAATTAATCTTTGATGGATAGTAATATACATTGTTAGTTTGCATGTAGCTGGTTGTTTACCAAATGATCTATGATGAATATATGATGACGCGAATATCAGATTTTTTTATCTTTCAATGTATTTTTGTTTCTTCCATTATGTTATTCTTGGTGCATGATCTAGTCTGTTCTCCTTGAGGACCCACCAGACCATGGCTACACCAAAATTTCTAAAAGAGTTCTCTAGAAAATAAGGAAGTGGGTAACACCCTACTCTTTCTTCACACACCTGATATAATGGAGATTAACTAGGATGACATGGATTAGAAGGTGAAACTTGTCACCTTCCCATACACTTCTCCATTATTTCTTTTCCTCATTTAAGAGGGGAGAAAAATTAGGACACCCAATTCACCAATTCTTCCCTCATAAATTATGGATGTGGGATTGGTAAACTCAACTCATTTATCCTCCAAATTCATAACTTTTCTCAATGAAGACTTTTGGAGAGTGAAATCAGGTCCTAGGGCCTTTATTTCATCTCTAACAGACCCAAACCTCAAGGTTATAAAGCTTCGGAGTCTATTTTTGTAATTGACACATGAAAATTGTTTTAAAAACTCACATTAAAGACCGAGAATGATAAAAAAAATGATCATATCCATATCAAATAATAAAACCTCATTTCTATTTAAGTAAAAAGGATGGTTAAAATTATAACTTCTCATAAAGGAAATGAATTTGGAATAGGTGTTTCTCCCTCCTCCCATAGTCCTTATTACCTTCCCCCACATAGCCAATGCATTCATAAACATAGTTTTACCATAAGAATAAGTCATATAATTTTCTATTAATTTTTCAACAAATTTTTCATGTACTGTCAAGCATATTGTCATAAAATCATCTCATTTATAATCTCCCAATCTATGTAATGTTCTATTGAAGAAAAGCATGTATCAATTTCGGATTGTATCAGCTATATGCAAGGAGAGGTGTTACAAATCAATCAAGATTATGATTTACAATACTAAGGGTCAAATAAAACTTATCTTCCTTTTGATATTAGTCAACTCCATTTATTCTTTTCTAATGTTTTATGGGAAAAACGAATTGCTTCTAGGAATGGATATGTTATTTAAGGATAACTTATCCTATATTTTAGAGATTATGAATGGAGAGGTAGTAGATTGAAGGGGAAATGTGTTGATTTTCATTTGGTCATAAAATGTAAGAATTTATTATCTAAGAGTCAATTTTTCCATCAAACTCAAGTTGTTCATTACCGATAGTTGTTTGGCTATCACATCTAATATGGTCATGTAAAAAATGCTAGAAAAAAATTGTCACCAAATATGAAGAATTCTATATAAAAATAAATATTTTTGGGTCTTCTATACCTCATTGTATGGTCTATATTGACCAAAAATGGTCCAAAAAGAACATGAAATGAAATTATAACAAGATAAACCAGAATTTATCTCACATTTTTATCATGTTTCCCTAATTCTATAGGTCATCATTTGATGCAAGAGAAGAGAGAATTTAGGTTTTCAAAGTACACCAATATTTACAGCCTTACAATAGCTAATGTAATAATTCACTTTCAAATATAAGAAAGGGATTTGCATATGTGAAAGTCTAATACCATGATAGAGTTTCTTAAGGACTCAAGCTCCTATAATCACCCACATAAACTAAATTTTCCTTCCACAAGCGATAAAATAATGATCATAATTTTTTCATAATTGATAAAAATATACTAGAGATCAAATTTGATAGATGATGTACATATCCAACAAAACAAGTACAAATATGAGACGTTGTTTATATAGTCAAGGTTTTTGGATAAGAGTAACTAGGATAATAGAAATTGTCCTAATCCTATGTCATGTATAAATTGGGGAATAAGGTCTTAAAAATTAAGAAATTGGATAGGAAATACCATTTTTCACACCTACATGTGCTAATGTAGGATTATTGAACACCTCATGAGTCCCCAAACTTATTTTCTAAAAACTAAAGTTGAATTAGATTAAATTTTTGGTAGATGGGATTGGAACCATAGTTTTCAAATATTGCCATCTTTATATAGATCTAAAGATAAAAATAATATTTCTTTCTAACTAACTAAAATCCAATATCAATGTATCCCCCAACCCTCCCCGCCCTTATCCAATCAACCCTAGGCAGACTGAAACTTAAATTTGTCACTTTGAGTAGACCATGGTGTCTTCCAAGAGCAATCATCCCTTATTTTAGACTGGTATTCTCATTATATGATTTAGATTTATAAATAGAACATATTATATTCTATTCAACACCACACAAATAAGGGGATTATCATGCCTACATTCAAGTGATGAAGAAATAAAAAATAGACTATGGATGGTCAAAAGAAACACCCTTATTTTCGTACTTATGGGATATTTTTAAATATCCAAGATTCCTAAATTTTGCATTGATTATTTTTCAAAGAACGAAATTTTTTTTGTGTTCAGTAATGTTAATACAAGTTTGTATCAAGATCATATTTTCATAACATATACTTTTTAAAGGTATTGAAATCATAATCTATTGACTCTTTTCAAATTAAACGTAACTCCTAATCTCATACAAAAAATCCTTTCATGAAATCTTAGAATATGAGTTGAGGTTTATGATCCTTTTTTTTTTAAATCATATTCTATAATAAGTAAAATTTTAATATTTCAATTTTAGTTCTTAAGAAGATAATTAGAAGTCTTTTATTTAAGATCCTTTCAAATATTAATATAAAAATATAGTTAGTAAGTTTCCACAATATATTGGATTGATAGTGTGTTCTTCTGGATTCGATTGTGTGAGAATTTTTTCATCAAAATTTCGGATCACACTCTGTGATCCAAGGAGAAAATGATGGATTCTTGAATCACAGAGTGTGATCCAAAAAATTGATGCAAAAATTATCACACGATATAATCTAGAAGCACACACTATCAAAAAAATATAGCTATGTCCACAAATTTTAATCCTTTATCAATTATATCTTTTAAGAGAATTATTTTAAATAGAATAGGAAGACCATTTTTGGCTAGGTTTTTGGGAATACATTCTTTGAAATGGTATGCTTTTAGTTTGTAATCAATAAAAAATGAACTTTAACCATCTACAAAATAGTGTAAATTAATAAACTAGACCAATGAAACCATACAAATTTTAAGGAGACATTGACCTTTTGAAACTAAATAGCATGTAGAAGAAAAATATAATATATATTTGAAGTAGGAACAAAGGTTTACCTTCAGGACAAAAAGATAGATGAAAAATATTATATAGTATATGATTTCATTTTTATTTGTATAATGAGCTAATGAGTAATTGTAAATAAATATATGGATAAAGATTTTGGTTCTTTTGATGCATTATTACTTATTACTATCAATCATGCATCTCAACATTGAAAGACTAATATTGTACAAAATATTGTTTTATTTATTGTGAATTATTAAGACTTGCAAAACTGTAAGAATACCAATAAATATCACTAATTAATTTTTTAAATATTTTTATTAGAAGGTTTGCTCTTTTTTATCGATAAAAGGCGTAGCTAGATTCAAATGAAAGTTTACAACATTAAACCCTAGATTTCCAAAAAAGCCTAGAGGGCCTAAAGACTGAAAATATGAAACTATGTCCCTAAATATGCACAGAAAAAGAAAACCAACTCTAACGCCCAAAAAATTTAGGGGTTCGGAGTGGATATTGAGTTTTACTTACATACACTTATCCTTAACAAACTTTGTAAAGAATTCAAAATTTCTAAAAGTTTGAAGCTACGTAAATGAAAGAATAGCGAAAAATTTGTGAGAGGTTTTTATTTTAGCAAAGACTGTTTTATAAACAAAAACAAACTAAGGGCTCTAAGATGACCTCAAAAAGGGAAAAAACCCCAACTAAACACCTATCTGATTAAGATTCCTCTTCTGGCATTGATAGAGGCATTAGAGCTTGGCCTCTACCAGAACTTCTATGTAGAGGATGACCCCTTCCATGGATAGAACCTCTTCTAATACTTGGGGGTCCTTTGCTTAAATTTTTGGAGGCAAGACACCATTAAGTCTGGTGAATTCTAAAAATTCTTCTTCCCTACTCAAATCTTCCAAATTTTCCTCAAAAAACACCATTTTAGAAATCTGAGGCCCATTTTTGCAAAGGCTCTATGCTTTAGAAGGTCCTTTCTAGTAAGGTCAAGTAGAAATGGGTAGAATTTGATCAGCTCACTTGGGACATTTAAGACAATTCTCTTACTCGACCGAGGAGCCCAAAAATCATATCGAGCCATGTTAAGAACATCTTGCAATTCGAATAAGATGTCACTAGGAAATAGTCTTTTGGTGACGGTCTAGACTGCTTGTTTTTTAAGATTTATATCCATGAGCAGGTGACAAATTGAGATGAGATGCTAGTGTTGTCTTGGGGGTATTCTTCCCTACTAATATTCCCACTGCCAAGAATGAGCTTAATAGCTAGGATGACTGTTGGCTTGGGGAAAAGGAGGAGCCTATTCAGCCTTAGGTTTGTGATTTTCCTAAAGGAGACTTGGTCTAGGGAAAAGGTCAATAGAGAGATGGGAGTATCTACACAAAAACACGAGATTGGTCTAGGGTAGATACTCATAATGAATTCAAATAGTAGCATCTTGATCTTCTATATATGTGATTGCCGAGATAAAGTAGTTGATAATCTTGTTGAGGAAGTTGAATAAAAGATAGAAGGCACTTTCTTCAACATGCATTAATGAGAAATGAGTTGCAACGAATTCGCCTAAAAATGTGGTGAAGGATATCTATCTAAAATCATGTAGAATCTCCCAGTTAAAAGAGTTAATCTCTATCAAATGGACAATATATACCTCATACTTAGAATGATGGTGGACTGCAGCCTATCTTTTTAGGAAGAGAGTGGGAGAATTTACTAATAGAAAGGACAAGATTAGATGACATCAGAGATGATGTGTCAGATTCAATTCTTAAAGTTCATAGAAAAGTTTAAATTTAAAGAAGTAGTTGTTTCACCAAACTTTGACGTAAGAGTTAATGCCTCAGGAATAGAAACAAGAAACCACTGCTTGGCAAGATAGATTAATTTTTCAAAGGTTGACCTTGGGAAGTTTAGCCTTTCTCTCACCAGGGAAATGGAAGGTCATCTAATACAAATTTAAAAATAAAGTCTGCCTTTGATAGTCTCTTTAATGAATGATGGAAATAATTTGTAGGTTAGCCCTGGCGATTGCCATCCTACTCCCACCAATGAAAAGAAATGTCTTCTATTGCAAATTTTCAGAGAGCATTTGCCTCTACATTTGCTTCTTTGTAGATATGTTTAACCTCATATTGCTCCAATATAGCCAAATTATCAATTATGCTACCTAGAATTGCCTATAGCTGCCCGTTTGGGGTTTTATTCAATTTAATTGCATTGATTACTATCTCTAAATCTCCCTCTATATTATTGGTGTTTGGTGGCAATGGCTTGGCCATTTTTCCAATAATTGACCCTGAATAATTTCTGACCACATATCCTATACCTGGAGGACTTGGGTTACCTTTGGAGGCTCCATCAAAGTTTAGTTTGAACCAACCCTTCTTAGGAGGGGACCATATAGCTTCCTTTCAAGCATTAGGTTTTTTCCCAAATGAAGTAGGAATCTTGATTCCTTACCAGTTATTTCTTATACTATCATCCCAAGAAGAAAAGATTTTCAAAGAATCTATGAGAAATCTAGTTTACAATTTATTGTCTCAACAATTGAGGTTTCAATGAAGGATGAAATAGATTCAAATATCCTTTCTTTATTGTCAAAAATTCTTTGATTCCTTTCTTTCCAAATTTACCAAACAAGGCAGTAAGGAGAAATTTTCAAAATCTAGCTTGAGGTGCTTTCCTTAGAAGGAAGAGGTTAACATTGAAAAATAGAGACTATATCATTAGGAAGGGATAATATCCACCCTAATTTTACACAAAGTCATCACCAGTATTTTGAAGCAAAAGGGCAATCCAAGAGAAGTTGGTCAATTGTCTCTACATTGGCTTTGCACATGATGCATCTCGAGGGCCCTTCATAGCCCATTTTAGTAAATCTTTCTACAATAAGAATCCTCTTTTTGAAGGCCAACCATGCAAAGATTCTTCTTTTGGGATGATCTTACTACTCCAAAAGAGCCTAATTGGAATTTTTTGTTCCTCTTAATTCCCACAGTTAACTAAAACCTTGTAGCCATCTTTAGCATTATATTGACCCTTTTTCGAGAAAGCCCATATAAGAGTATCTTTCCCTCTTCTAGGATTAATATATCTTACTCTTGTAAGGTTTAGAAGCTAATTTATTTCAGCAATTGGAATAGGCAATCCTTCCATAGGCTTCTAGCTCCATCCTTGCATGCTAGAGACCCTTTCCAAAACTATATAATCGCTAACTCGAGATCCCTAGTGTTATTGAAGCTAGTGCTTAGCTGTTGGAATGTTAAGAGAGATTTCAATTCTCAGGTATCCTCCCCATGAGTCTTCCCTAAATAGGCTAGAGGAACCATCATTTATATCCCAAGACAAGGAAACTACAATTAAGTTTCTACAAGAGACTATGAAAATCTAAGTTATAGAACCCTTTGGATGAAAATTAGATCTAAGGAGGTTTTGAGGATCCCCATCTATTAGATATTTAGTTTCCATCATACTAACTCATGTTTCTTTGGGATCTTTAATGAACTTTGAAACTAGTTTAACTCCTAAGGCTTTGTTCTTCAAGTGAAGATCTTTTATTCCTAGTGCCCCCATAGATTTAGGTTTGATGATTTTATCCCATGCAATTAGGGTAATTTTGTTTCTCTTCAGTGTTTTTCCAAAATAAATTTCTCATCTTCTTGATGATGAATGAATTTACACTAGAAATTAGAGATAAGAAGGATAAACAGTAGATGTGAAGGGCCGAGATAACTAGTTGGAGAATTACTAATCTGCTAGCCCAAGAAATCCATTTCCCTTTACAAGAGTTTATATTATGATCCATCTTAAGATTTAGAGGGTCCTAAAGTATAGTTTTCCTTAGTCCTCTATCATTTTAAATGCTCAGATGTATACAAGGTAGGATGCCTCATCTACAATTCAAAATTCTTTGGATCTTAACCTCTAGTGGGGAGGGATGGAAAAAAACAAAACTTTTGATTTTTTTTGTTGATGATTTGTCTTCAGGCCTTCCCAAAGGATTCCAGAATTAGTTTTACTTAAATTGCTTCCTTGACTTTTGTTGCACCTAGAAAGAGGTTATCATCTGCAAATTATTGATGTGTGACAACCAAATTTTTTGTTACTTTGACTCCTTCCAATAGGTTATTAGATTGTGTTAATTTAATGGTCCTCCCTAGAGCTTCTACCATGATAATGTAGATAAATAGAGAGATAGGATCTTGTTGTTAGATGACTCTTGATGAGGAGAGGAAACTTATTGGTTCTCATTTATCAAGATTGTGAATTTGGACATAGAAATGCATTCACAAATCTAGTTGATCTACTTTTTGTCAAAACTAAAAGCGTACATTATTTTACATAAGAACTGCCAATCCACATTATCATAAGATTTAGAGATATCTAATTTTATTATCATACCTATTTTCTTCATATTTTGAAGAGTGTGGATAGCTTCTTGGGCCACAATGACACCATCAAGAATTGAACGACTAGGGACGAATCTAGTTTGTTCATCTGATATGATACAAGCCATAAGGAGCTTCATTATCTTTGTCATCACTCTTGAGAGGATTTTATAGACTGTGTTACAAAGTGAAATAGGCATGAAGTCCCCTAATTTAAAAGATTTGTCCTTTTTCGGAATAAGGGCTATGAATGTATTGTTGATTTCTTTGAGAAAATGGCCTGATCTTCTTGAAAACTCTAGAGCCTCAACAAGATCTTGTCCCAAAATATGTCAGTATTTCTTGAAGAAGTCACTAGGAAATCCATCTAGGCCAAGAGCCTTTCCAGAAGAAAGCTAATTAAGATCCTGAGTTACTTCTTCCAGAGAAAAATTCTCATTTAACTTCTTATTTTGTTCATCAAAAATGATCTTTGGAATCAAGGCCAAAAAATTTCCCTTCTCTAAAAGATGGGAATCATCTACATTATGTAGTAGAGTAGAGTAATATGAGATTATTTCTCTCTTAATCTCTTTAGGGTCCTATATAGTTTGGTTCTGATTCAAATCCAGTTTTATGATCTTGTTCATGCTCCTGTGAATCTTTGTCACATTATGGAAGAACTTGGTATTCTTGTAACCCATCTAGAGCCAATTTTCTTTAAAATTTTGCTTCCAGAAAATTTATTCTTTAGGTACAATATCCTCATAATCCATGAGTAGACTCCTTTCTTGTTCAAAGGAGACTTGATCCATGTGTTACTACTTATCAAGTTGCCATTAGTTTTATGTTCAAAGTTATTCTATATACTCTAGTCGGTTATCTCTACCGAGATATTCAGTTGGTATGCACAATCTAGTTCGTTATAGAAGATAGTAGTCTCAGAGCACAGTATACACCGAGCTGTCTACTGAGTATCATTACATATCTATCGAGTAGCAAAGGTGACACACTGAGTTGTTACACACCAAGTGAAACGTGCTACCAGATTCATTGAACCTGGACATACATATGAAAATGTGTTACAAGATCGAGGCACATCTAACTGTTATCACATTGGAAAAAGCACCTAAAGATTGTGCATGATGTTGAGGTCATCTAACCAATGAAATATCTTGCATGGTTATTCATTTGATAAATCATATTTGTAAGATCGAAGCAATGAATGGATCACCGTCATGAGAGATCTATTTATATAACATGAGTTAAGAATTAAAGTGTGTGTGCATGAGTGTAAGAAGACTGTTACGAAGGCACAGAGGTCACCAAGAAGGTTTTTAGAGAACAGATGAAGAATAGAGTAAACAGAAGGGTTTACCGAGTTACTATATGGTTTATCGAGGTATGCTATAAGCAAGGTAATCTATTCTGAGCACATAGAATCTACTATAACATTTCAGATGTAAAGTTACAAATATTTGTAATGATTTTAATGTAATATTTTAAAGTTGTAAGAGAAACCTTTAACAGGGTAAAAGACTGTAATCAAGTCTATAAATTGTAAAGCCTCTAACCAGGTGCAACATTTAGATTAAGCATTGTAAAATCCTTTAGCAAGTTAGATCTAATAGATCTTGATACTCCTAATAGGGTAAGCTATCAGAAATAGCTAAACATGTAGCTATAACTGAGTACTCTTTATTATTGCAGTAGTGAAGTTGTGGGTGCCATCCCCACCATAGTTTTTCTCTCTAACCAAGAGTTTCTACGTAACCAAAATATATGTGTTATGGAATGAATCATGTATGATTGTTATCTATTTGTTTTAGCTTTATATTATGTTACTGCACTATTCAGTTTATGCATAACAGTAAAGTTATTATTAAAGAAAGGTTTTGGAGTACTGATTCACCCCTCCCCTCTTAGTACATTAGCTTTCCATATTGGGCCTAACAATTGGTATCAGAGCTTCAATCTTGGAAAAGGGTTTAACCGCCTAAAGAGAAAGATCTTATCAATGGAAGGCTATAAATAATCTCAGAGGGTTATATATCTGCAAGAAGAACTGGATCATGTTAATCAAGTGATTGCAGACATGCAAAGGAAAATGGAAAAATCTCTAAAAGTGAGAAGAAGATTATCTGATGATTTGCAGGACTCTCAAGAGTTAGTGGAACAAATTGAGACATCATCTGAGAACAATATATCTAAAGAGATTGAAGAAATGATTGGAGTATTGAAAGTAAAGAACAAAGCACTGGTTGATCAACTAAAAGTAATGAAAAGAGAACATGAACATTTCAGCACACAGATGACTGAATATCTTGATGCATTGAGGACATCCAAGGATAAAGTAAGAGATCTAGAAAGACAGAAACAACAATGTGAAGTGTTAATATCTGATAAGATTGATGAAATCACAAGGTTGATTGGAATTCAACAAAATCTGTCAGATCAACTAGGTTATGCAAATCATGAAGCAATTTTAAAAAATGATGAGAATCAAGCATTGAAACTTGGAGTATTAAGGTTGACCGATGAACTTGAATCAAAGAAGAAATCTAAAGAAACACTCAAGAAGAGTTATGAAGCATCAAAGATGTTGGATGAACAACTGAATACAAGAAGACCCAACAAGGATGTAGGACTCAGTTACAAAGGAAAAGACTCTACCGAGAAGGGAATTCATACTACCAAGAGAGGAGAATCATCAAAGAAAGATGGAAACAAGAATAACATCAAAAGAAAGAAGCCTATCTGCAACTACTGTGGAAATCAAGGTCACACTGCCAACATGTGTCAAATCAGAAAAAGTAAGCAACCGAATGTCACTAAGTCCAATGGTTATTGTTACAATTGCAATAAATATGGTCACACATCTAATCAATGTAGGACAAAGTCTATGAACAATTATCAGAAGGCAAAATTCAAAGGGTTTTGTAAAAGATGCAATAGATTTGGACATAGTACCGAGAAGTGTTGGTTTAAGCAGGAGAACTATATGTGGTATGCACACCAAGCAAATACTAGAGGTTGCCGAACTCACACAGATCCTTACATACAGTATTCTGCAGTACAATGGGATTACAATACAAGGATATGGTGTGAATGTTGTGGAAGATATGGACATATAAGGTCCAACTGCTTTATAAGGTTTAGAATGAACAACCGAAGATCATGGACAAATCCTGGTATGGCATGTTTTCATTGTCACAAAGTTGGACATTTAGCTGGAGATTGCAGAGATCAACCTAGAAAAGCCACTGAGGAAATAAAAGAAAAATTAAAGATGATTTGGAAAAAGAAGGAAATTGTGTCAAATGAAGTAAGCACCTTACCTATGGAGTCAGGTGCACCTATTCCAAATTAATCAGTAAAGGTATGAAGGGATTGCATTATCTCAAGGTTAAATCTTAACAATTCCTATTTTATCATGTACTTAATTCAAATCTGCATAATTAAGATATAATAGTAAAGTTTGAAATTCTATCAAAGTCTTTTAAAGCACTATATAGGAAACCTGTCAAGTCGGTGTATACAGGAAACCTGTCTAGTTGGTGAATGAAGGAAGTTTGTTTACTCAGTTAAAATGGAAAAAGGAAAGAAAGTTAAAGAGGAACCGAGTGCATTTAATGTTTTTGACCTAACTTGCACGGAGCCCAATAAGGCATATTGTGTACTTAAAAGCATTTTCACGGTCATTTACACTTACCAAGTTTTTGAGAGAGCAGAGCAAAGCCAATCCAAGGTGATCAAACCTCCTACAAAGAAAATTTAAGGTATTTACATCAATCTCAATGCATTGTTAAGCTGGTTTACCGATCTTATCTAGTTGCCATTATCTGCTAAGTATAAAGCATCAGTCGTTTGAAAATCCTAAAACCCTAAGGATCCTTTGTTAGCTTTTATCTAAAATCTACAATGGTGCCCAAGATCCAAGATCCCATAGTTGTCAAGAATGTAGAGAAGCCCTCACTAAAATACTCTTTGACTCCCAAAGTTGCATCTGAACCAGATGACAAAACCACTTTTTCACTCATCCCAGATAGAGTGTTGTTAGTCGAGGATGTGAGATTCTTCACCAAATGTCGTGTTGAAGAACTCAGTCTTGTTGAAATTAAAGACACCTATGATGAGTTGTGCACCGATGGTAAATTGAATAGCAAGTATGAACACATCAAGATCAAGGGATTAACTAAAGCCCTAACCTATCCCCGAGTGTTCAAATCCCAATGGGTTAAGTTTGTTCTGAGTAGAGTTCATGATGATTTCATGTGGCTAGAAGAGCAACCATTTAATATTACCAAGGAGATCATTCATCTGATTACTAGTTACCCCATTTATGATCATGCCCGAGCCAAAAAGATGATATCACAGAAGGAATTGATCAGTTTAACCAGAGTAGAATCTAATTACAAAGGATTGAAATTGAACAATGTCACAGATGAAGAACTAAAATTTTCCATTAGATTAATGGGTTACTGTTTCTTCCAATCGGCAAGGGAAAATAGTGTACCCTGTGCAGCAATAGACCTGGCCTACAAAATTGTGAAAAAGGGAATGAAAATTGATCTATGTAAGGTGTTGCTAAAGAACCTGTTTGAGAATCTGAACACCATCAGGAAGTCGAAGAAGAACAACTCGGCTAATACTCTAAAGTTTGGATCATTACTGGTATGCATGTTTTTCTATTTTGAAAAATTCTTTCCATCAGTCGGTAAAGTTGTTTGGGAACTACACCGACCAATCACCTATCAGATAAATGACTTCATCAAGAAGTTAGGTGATAATTTCAATGATATTATGGATGACTACTTCAGTAAATTTCAAGACAAAATGCATAACAAGTACCGGATTCCACCCTAGCTAGTAGAGAAATACAAAAATGATATGTGTTTTGAAGTTGACACTGATTACTGTTATGTGAATGCTGTGAAACCAAGAACTCAATCTTTGTCACCTATGGGTTACGAGATTGATTTTGACATCAAACAACAAAAAATTGATGCATTTCTCACATTACCGAGGCATGCTACTGAGCTAAGGTATGGAAATTATGAGGAAGTAAAGGAAAAGGTAAAGATGAGCATTGTAGTACCCAAAGCTACAAGAAAGGCAACAAAAATGATAAAAGCATTATCAGAGAAATTCAGAGAAGACTCTTCCTCTACACCTATCAAAGGCACCATTGCCATTACCAAAGAGGAATCTGAAGCCCAAGAGGAAACAATAACACTAAGCACTGAATTGCCTAAGGGAAAAGTGTTGAAGAGAAAGAAACAGTACACATCAAAGGCCTCACCAACTCCACCTTCAAAGCAACCTAACAAAAGAGCATCTGCAGCCTCACCGAGTAAGAAAACAAAAAGTGTTACTGCTCCCAAGGTAACAAAGACCTACAAGAAATCTACTCGGAGACTCATTTTGGAAAAAGAGTCTAGTGATACCGAATCAGAGGATGCAAGCAAATTTTAGATTGTCAAAAGAAAGAAGGTAAATGTACATAGTGTTGAAAACTTCTATGCTAATCTGAAAGAATATGAAGGATTTGATTCGTTTAGATATGTAAAGTATGAAACCTAAAATAATGATGAGAAGAGACAAATTGAAGAAGCTGTCATCTACACACTTCTAAAATTTTGGTTAGCTCCATTAGAACTAGAAAAGTCACTTCCAAATGAACTTTACTTGCATATTGATAATAGGTGGAAGTATGCAATGGACTCTAAGAAACAGATCAAAGAGAGAAGTTTGGTTCATCTATTTCCTAACATGTTAGTAGCTGAAATAAAAGAACATCT
The DNA here is from genome assembly GCF_030272615.1 of Cryptomeria japonica. Classification (NCBI taxonomy): domain Eukaryota; kingdom Viridiplantae; phylum Streptophyta; class Pinopsida; order Cupressales; family Cupressaceae; genus Cryptomeria; species Cryptomeria japonica. The sequence continues at coordinate 112,025,722 of NC_081415.1, read as the reverse complement.
GACAACCTACAAATCAAAGTTTCTTGTCAAACAGAGAGCCTTAAAAATGATGAATGGGTTGTACATTGAAGTTGAAAATGAGACAAAAGCAAAGTGGTAGGAAATCTTTAAAATCAAGGTTGTTGGTGAGCAAGCTGAAGTTGAAATCATTGATGTCACCGAGCAAGATCCTGATGTTACCGAGAAAGACCCTGCTGACACCATTCAAATAGATGAAGATTTCATGGATACAGAGGGACTGGAACAGGAAATGATAGAAGGAAATGCATATGAAAAACTTGTATCTAGTGAATTAGTCTTGGAACAAGTTTAGCCTTATCCACTAGTCAAGCAACCTATCTCAACCGAAACCCCTCATGACACAGAGCAAGACACCAAAGGTCACAAGTCTATAGCAGGAGAAGGTACTACTCAAGAATAGACATCTCAAGCACCTTCTAGCACTACAAATGTTGAAACTGAGACACTGAGTACTGAGACACAGAATGACTCTATAGAGGCTAAAGTAACCAATCAAAGTGTTGCCTCTACCGAGCAACCTACTGAGGTTCATCAAGCCTCACAAGCCATTGTCTTAGTTCCATCGGTGAAAGGTAAAGAATAGAAGATGAAAAAGCATAGTTTCAAAGTTGATTTGTCAAAACCAATAGTGTTACCCAATGTAGACATATCAAAATTAAAGGGGCAAGCACTCATTGATTTTGGTGAACTATGCAAAGCAAAGGCCAAAGAAGAGAAGCAAATGGCAATTCAAAAGAAATATAAGGTACTTTAGAAGGTAAAAGCACTCTTAATAGATATGCTACCTGAAGCTACAGTATCAATAGATGCAGCCATCCACATTCAACTGGATGAACTCCTAACAAAAATAGAGACATCTGGAGTAGATGCATCGGAGTACTTGAACAAACTAAAAGACAAAGAGCTCACTACAAAAATGATAGAAGAGGTATAGAAAGCTATAGCTATTGGCATAGTTAAACTTGTCAAATTTATTGCTGAGTTGACTCCTCAACTCAAGCACATTCTTTATTTATTTCAGAAACTTTACACATTTTCTTTATTCATTAAAGACATTAAGAATAAAACAGAGACAATTGAGAAAGAGATCACCGATCTCTCAAGCAAGTTGACCACAAAGCCAAATTTAGTTCATAATTTTTATACAAAGCTCCAATAGCTCATGGCTCAACAATTGGACCTAAGAAATGAAGAACACAAGATCAGGATGGACATAACGACACTTCAGACATTATTCCTTCCTCATCTTTCATCTGTCCAAGAACAGATCAACCGAACCACCTCCTTATCTACTACATAAGAGGGAAGCACTCTAGATGGCTTAATATCATTATTGGCTGATATTCACGCACAAAATTCTTTAATGGACAATGTAAAGAATGCACTCTCTATCACTCTCATCGAAGCACGGACCAAGTATAAATCCATTTTTGATCAGTTACCACCCCTGAATAGTAATTAAGTTTTGATGTTTGTCAAAAATGGGGAGTGATATGATATAATATTAGAGGAGTGATACAATATTGGGGGAGTGTAGCATTCAAAGCATCAAAGTATAAAATCAAACAAAAGGAATATAGTATACAGGGGGAGTATACAAAGCAGAGTAAGCAGAGTATCCAAGAGCAGTGAACAAGACAGTAAGCAAAGATCAAGAGCAGCACAAGGAACATTGCTCACCAAGCATGCAAAATCAGAGTTTTGTACAATATATCGATAAGGGGAGTATATCTAGATATATTATATTATTGACTATTGTATATACTGTCAGTATACTCAAATTTTCCAAGTATATAGATTTTGAGTTATAACTTTGAAAGTAGTTTTTGTCAAACATCTCAACTAATGTCAAAAGGGGAGATTGTTACTACTTATCAAGTTGCCATTAGTTTTATGTTCAAAGTTATTCTATATACTCTCATTGGTTATCTCAACTGAGATATTCAGTCGGTATGCACAATCTAGTCGGTTACAGAAGAAAGTAGTCTCAGAGTGCAGTATACACTAAGTTGTCTACCGAGTATCATTACATATCTATCGAGCAACAAAGATGACACACCGAGTGAAATGTGTTACCAGATTCATTGAACCTGGACATACATATGAAAACATGTTACAAGATCGAGGCACATCTAACCATTAACACATTGGAAATTGCACCTAAAGATTGTGTATGATGTTGAGGTCATCTAACCAATGAAATATCTTGCATGGTTATTCATTCGATAAATCATATTTGTAAGATTGAAGCAATGAATGGATCACTATCATAAGAGACCTATTTATATAGCATGAGTTTAGAATTAAAGTGTGTGTGCATGAGTTTAAGCAGACTGTTATAGAAGCACAGAGGTCACCAAAAAGGTTTTCAGAGAACAGTCGAAGAACAAAGTAAATAGAAGGGTTTACCGAGTTACTATATGGGTTACCAAGGTATGATATAAGCAAGGTAATCTATTCTGAGCACATAGAATCTGCTATAACATTTCAGATATAAATTTGCAGATATTTGTAATGATTTTAATGTAATATTTTGAAGTTGTAAGAGAAACCTTTAACAAGGTAAAAGACTCTAATCAAGTCTATAAATTGTAAAGCCTCTAACTAGGTGCAGCATTTAGATTAAGTGTTGTAAAATCTTTTAGCAAGGTAGATCTAACAGATCTTGATACTCCTAACAGGGTAAGCTATCAAAAATAGCTAAACATGTAGCTCTAACTGAGCACTCTTTATTATTGTAGTAGTGAAGTTGTGGGTGCCATCCCCACCATAGTTTTTCTCTCTAACCAAGAGTTTCTGCATAACCAAAATATATGTGTTATGGAGTGAATCATGTATGATTGTTATCTATTTGTTTTAGCTTTATATTATGTTACTGCACTATTCAGTTTATGCATAACAATAAAGTTATTATTAAAGAAAGGTTTTGGAGTATTGATTCATCCCTCCCCTCTCAGTACATTAGCTTTCGATATTGGGCCTAACACCATGCCTTCAGAATTTATTTTTTTCATTTAGAACAACCAACCTCTCTTCTAAAGAGTTTTTGGAAGAGAAGATCTTTTTAAAATGTTGGGAGTTCCATTGCAACAACTTCTGTTTTACATATTTTAACTTTGAAATGAAGAAATGAAGTTTGGAGCCTTGAAATGATTCTTCTTTCTACTAGTCTTCTATCAAGGTTAGAAAAATTGGATCTTTCATCCACGTGTTCTCAAATCTAAAAGGAGGTTTTAAAGTGTCAAAGACTCCTTGAAGGGGTAGCATAATGGGGAAGTGATTAGATCCTGAATAGGCTAGAACCAAACACTCAAAGGAGAAGAGAAAAGAGATGAGATCCCCCAACTAGAAAAATCTATCAATTTTTTTCTAAAATGTTGCTAAAACCTTTTCTCATCTTTGTCCATGTAAAGGAATCACCTAAGTCAATATCTAACACCCCATTCATGTCTATCCAATCATTAAAATCTTGTTGATATCTACCTAACCTGATAATGCCACCCCTTTTGTCTGATGCGTACCTAATAGCATTGAAATTACCTCCTATGATGAGTTGTTGATCTAGGAGCTGGGATATGACCCCATCAATAGATAGACAGAGGAACCACCTATTTTAAGGAGATGTTGGTCCATAAGTGTTGATGATAAAAAAACAAGTATTTGTTTGTAAGTGAGTAATTTTTACTAGTAGCCAATTTCTGTTGGAAGCAACACCTTCCACATGAACTTGAGAAGGCTTTTAGATTATCATTAGACCCCTAGAGGCCCCTTCTCATGCAACTGTTGATTGAAGAGAAGCTTTAAAAGGGGAGCTAATTCCCAAACCAAAGGAAATAACTTGTTGGCAATCTAACTTAGTTTCTTGGAGGAGGGTAACATCTGCACTGACCAAGACAATCCTTCTCTTAGTCACCCTCTATTTGGTAGGGGCATTGAGGCCCCTAACATTCCAAGAAAGGATTTTCATTCTTGTTTAGGAAGGGTATTTCACTTCCCTACTTTCCTAAGGCCTATGATTTTGGATTGGTTCTATGTTTCCCCTTCTTTATTTCTTGATTCATTCAAGGATCTATGGCCCTTCTTTGGAGGAGAGGAGTCAAAGTCAAGTTTTCCCTTTAGACTATAAACTGGTTCAATCCCAGTTTCCTTTTCTCCTTGATCTTCAAATGCATTACAGCTAAGGGTGTATCCAGAACCAAATCAATATCCTCATCATCAATCATATAATCTTGAAGATGTCTCCAAGTCTTTTGATCCAAGTGCATTTCAAATCATGTGGCATCAAGGAAGGAAACATCATTAGAGTGTTAGGGAGATCTCATGGAAGATTGAACCATTGATTTGATGATAAAAGATTATTTAATGGAAAAGACGAGCAATCAAAAAGTTCCTTTGAGGGCAGCTCCAAGGGGAGAGACAAAGGGCTTAGAGGAAAATTGGTTTGGAATTTAACTACAGATTTATTACCATCTGAGAGAGAGATAGAGATTTAACTAGAGATTTATTACCATCATGTTTTGCAGAAGCTTAACTGCTTGAGGGAGATCCTATGGCAACTAATCCACCGGCAACTATTTTCAAAACAGAAATCCCTGAGCTTGATGGAGCAAATTATGGGATATGAAAAATATGAATGGAGACTCATCTTAGATGCCTTGGAAAGGATATTTGGGAGATCACTGAGAAAATATATAAACCTTATGATTTGGCATCTAGCAATCCTGCTCCTGCAGACTTGGACAAAAATATTGAAAATGATTGCAGAGATAGAGAAGCCCTCATGTGTGCACTTACTAATCAACAGATCATGGGATTGACTGATAAATTATATGCAAATGTTATGTGGGATAAATTGAAAACTCTGAATGAAGGTGACCCTACTGTCAAAATTACTAAACTTGATGGTTAGTGGTTAAGATATGAGAACTTGAAGATGGATGACAATGAAAGAATTACTACATTTATGGAAAGAGTAAATGAGATTGTCATGGGAATTCAATGTTGTGGAGGATCTCTGAGTGAAGATGAAATAGTTTCCAAAGTCTTGAGAGCCCTTCCACCAGCTTACAAGATGAAGGCGACTACAATTAATGAATTGAGAACAATGGAAAACACTTAAGTTAACAGGGACATTCTGATTCAAAAATTGTCTGCTTTTGGGCTTGAAGAATTTGGATCTTCTGGAGCTGCAAAGTCTAAACCTACTTTTCATGCATCATCGTCATCTACTGGCAAGAGTGATTGGAAATCCCTATAGGAAAAAGAATTGGAAGATATGAGGAAAGAGGATGAAGAATTTGAGAAACTTGAAGCCTTATTTGCTAGAAGAGTACCTAATGGACTGACAAGAAGTAAGTATAAGCAAAAAGAACCTTTTAAATGTTTTGCATGTAATAAGATTGGTCATTTTTCATCTAGATGTCCTGAAAGGAATGCAAGATTTGAAGAAAGAGTTTTAAGAAATCATTCAAGCCTCATCAAAATAGATATAAATTCAAGAAAAACAAACAATGCGACATATCGAATGAGGAAGGAGTAAGTGATGACTTTGAGGAGAAACCGGCAGAAGACTTTGCTAGTGGATTTGGAAATGGAAAGGAATGTGTGTTGTATGCCTTATAGGAAGATGAACCGGAACTGTCTATCAAGAATGAAAAGAAGGCCCTAGTAGAAAAAGTTGAAGATAAGGATGAGTGGGTAATTGATAGTGGATGCTCACATCATATGACTGGAGAAAAGAAAATTTCCATCCCTACAAGAATACACTGGTGATCAAGTAAAATTTGGAGATGACAAAACATGTATGATAAAAGGTAGAGGTACTATTTCTTTGGATGGTAAGAATAATACTGATAATGTCTATTATGTAGAAGGTTTAAAGCATAATTGTTTAAGTGTTAGTCATTTGGTGGACAATGGACTCCAACTTCAATTCAAAGATAGAAAATGCAAAATCATTAACAAAACTGGTTTGGAGATTGCAACCGATACTCAGATTAGAGGTAATATTTTTCACCTAAATACTAGTAATAAGACATGTTTGATTGCTCATATTGATGAGAGTTTCCTATGGCATAAGAGGTTGTGTCATGTTAATTTTTATTGTATTGTTAAGATCTATTGAGACATGGACCAACTAGGACTCGAACCTAGGACCTTCCATGCACTGCTGGAGTGCTCTACCACTGAGATACTAGCCTCTCTTGGACCAATCCATCGTCGGTCTAGGTGTGGCTTATTTCCAACACCAACACCCCACCTTAAGCCACACCTCTCATGTGCTTGCGGCTCCTAGCCTGAACCTGGCTCTGATACCATGTTGAGACATTGACTAGCTAGGACTCGAACCTAGGGCCTTCCATGCGATGTTGGAGTGCTCTACCACTGATCTACTAGCCCCTCTCGAACTAGTCCATCATCGGTCTAGGTGTGGCTTATTTCCAACACCAACAAGATCAGTTCAACAAAGGCAATTAGAGATATACCTAAGATTATGAAGCCTCATAATCTGGTATGTAAGGAATGTCAATTGGGAAAGCAAGTTACAACTTCCTTTAAGAGCATGCATGATATATCTAATGATGTTCTTGATTGATTTCATACTGAATTATGTGGTCCAACAAGGACAAGAAGCTTTCAAGGTGATAGGTATTTCATGCTAATAATTGATGATTATTCTAGAATGATGTGGGTGACTTTTTTAGGGAGAAGTCTAAAACTTTTGAGAAATTCAAGATGTGTAAAGCAAAGGTGGAAACTGAAACTGGATTGAAAATCAAATGTCTGAGATCAGATCAAGGCAGTGAGTTCACTTATCATGAATTCAACATTTATTGTGAGACAAATGGAATTAGGAGATAATTATGTACACCTCAGACTCCTTAGCGGAATGGTGTAGTGGAAAGGGAGAATAGAACCATTTTGGATGCAGCAAGAACCATAATGATGGAAGCCAAATTGTCTCACATCTATTGGAGAAAAGTAGTGAGTACATCAGTCTACACATTTAATAGAGTTCATATCAAAGGTGAAATCGGTAAGTCTCCTTATGAATTATGGTTTGGACATAGACCTACTATTAAATATTTCAGAATTTGTGGAAGTAAATGTTATATTAAAAGGGTTGATTCAATTGGGAAGTTTGATCCTAGATATGATGAAGGAGTATTTATTGGATTTTGAAATTAGAGAAGCATATAGATGTTATAACAAAAGATTGCAGAAAATTATGGAGAGTGCAAATGTGAAAGTGAATGAGCAATACATAAATCAATCTATATCATATGACAGGGAACCAGTAGTAGAAATGATCATAACTGAATCAGCAATGCCTCAACCGGTACAAGACACCGAGACAGTTACACCAGTACAATCAAAAAATTCAATTGTGACTAATGATCAGAACAGTGAACCTGAAGATCACAAGACACCAAGGTATGTAAGATTAAATCATTCTGAAGATAAAATCATTGTGGATGGGAATAAGGGAGTTATGACAAGAAGAAGACTAGCAAATGAAGAGGTATGTTTTATTCCTCAAATTGAACCGACATCTCTTATTGAAGATTGTAAAGATAAATATTGGTTTAAATAAGAATGTTTTTGGAACTAAATGGGTTTTTAGAAATAAACTAAATGAGAATGGTCAAGTTGTATGAAACAAGGCTAGACTGGTTTGTAAAGGATATTCTCAAATGGAAGGAATTGATTATGGTGAGACATTTGCACCTGTAGCTAGAATTGAACTTGTTAGACTATTTACTGCCTATGCAGCATATAAGAACTATAAGGTCTATCAAATGGATGTTAAATGTGCATTTTTGAATGGTGAACTTGAGGAAGAAGTATACATTGAGTAGCCTGATGGATTTTTCAGGGACAAATAACAAAGATATGGTTTGTAGGTTAAGGAAAGCATTATATGGTTTGAAACAAGCTCCCAGAGCTTGGTATGCAAGGTTGGATAAATATCTTTTAAAGCTTGGTTTTACTAAAGGTAGTGCTGATAGTAATTTATATTACAAGATCACTGATGATGACATTATAATTATTGAAGTATTTATTGATGATATCATTTTTGGAGGAGAAGATAAATTGTGCATGGAATTCTCTAACAATATGATGAATGATTTTGAAATGTCCATGATTGGTTAAATGAGATTTTTCTTAGGTTTGCAGATTACTCAAACTGACAAAGGCATTTTTATCTATCAAACTAAGTATCTAAGGGAATTGTTGAAGAAGTTTGGTATGGGTAATTCCAAACTAGTAAGTACTCCTATGGCGACAAGTGAGAAATTATCTATCAAAGACACATCTGCACCGATAAATTCAACGAGGTATAAGTCTATGATTGGTGACTTGTTATATCTAACTCAAACTAGACCAGACATTATGAATGCAATAAGTAGTGTTTCACACTTAGATGTTTTCTCTTTCATATCTAGTGTTGCCATCAATGCCAAAGGGGGAGATTGTTGGAAATATGGAATAATTGATTATGTGTTGCATTGATGTTTTATGATTGATGTCAACACTAGCTATTATGGTTGGTTACCGACAGAAGATCTAGTGTTACTGACAAGAGGGACTATTTGTTGGACACTTCTGGTATGTTTGGATCAATGGAGTATGTTTGGTTCTATGTGATACATGTTTTTGGAGCATGTTTTGGTCAATTGGTATTGACTCTAGTAACCCTATATCGACAATGGTTTAAGATATTACAAGTAGAGCTTTTACTCAGAATCTTTGATAGGATGCATAAGTGGTGTTCGTGCAGCTTCTAGATGGAATTCAGGATGCATAAGGTAATATTTGATTGTGCCCTGACTAGTTGGAGACAACACTTTGGTGTGGTGGACCCTGATCAGGTCTGGTACCTATCTAGGTTATAGACCAGTATCATGTTAACGTGTTCTCTACATGCTAATGAGATGATTTATGGACTGGTTAATGTTGTTTTGGTCTAAAGCGAACATGGAATATCATTGTAATATGGATGTATGTAATGACCTTATTGTAATATCTTTTAGGTGGCCAACCTAATTCATTTAGGCCTTAGGGTTTGTATAAATTGATGTAAGATCTCATTTTAGATTATGGGAATGGGTATGGGAAAAGAAATGTATGTCGTGGTCATGGAATGTAATATCATATGCGAAGGAGATTTGGTCAATCATTGAAGGTCGAATTGGGTTTATGTAAGAGGTCAAAGGCCTCTAGTATTGAGCTTAACCGAGACTATAATCAGGCATGGTAGATGCTATTTCTGACAGTTCATTTTTCTAGATTCTTGTTCAATTATTTTGAGGTAGTTATAACCTCTTTGTAGTCTATGAGACTCTTTTGTAATGAGCAATATACTCTAGGCAGTGTGCCTTCCTGTATGTGTAGGCCCGTCATTGTATCACATACTTTCTGTAGAAGTATCATCTGACTGTGGGTAGCCTTCCCACCATGGTTTTTCCCTTTATCGGGTTTTCCACATACAAATCATGGTGTTATATGATATGGTTGCATTGTGTTGATTATCTCTTTCATTCTTAAGTTTTATTGCTTACTTGTATTTGTTTCTACTATTCTGGTATTCATTGTTTATGCGCTCCAATTAAATATTATAAAGTAATATTGATTGATATAATTTGTTGACAACTGATTCACCCCCCCCCTCCCGCCCCTCTCCATTGTCCACTGGTTATCCTAGCAACTTACGCCTAACTTCATTCTTACTTTTTTACACCTTTCTGGGATTTTGAGAAAATATATTGAAGCCTCCCCTAATCAGAGAAGAGGTTTTGGCCAAACAAACTCGCCACAGTCTTGTTTCTTTGGATCTTAACAATCAAAGACATGATGAGCGGGGGAAAGGATGGAGGAGGGTGGGGAGAAGATGGAGGACCAGAACCTAGGAATGACTGAGATTTCAAGTTTACAATCAAATCCTCTAAGAGCTAAGAGGGCCTTGGAGTTTGACTATAGCATGAGGCTGTAGGATGGGGTGATTTTGTTGCAGATGCCAATCCCTTGTTCTCTATTTGAAGGTTCATTTTATCATTTTTTTTTAACAACATCTAGAACATGCAGTTCTATTGTAGATGCCAATCCCTTGTTCTCCATGTGAAGATTAATTTCATCATTTTTTTTAAAAACTGTTTGAAGAGGGGAGATTACACCTCGAGTTGCAACCCTAGAGTAGTTGCAAACTATTTGATTTTGAAGAATGCATTTAGGAGGAGTCTCTTTTCCAAGTCTCTAACTTTTCTACTTCCATCTACCCACCTCTGAGATTATCTCTAATTCACTGTAAGAGCCTTATTTTAAATCTATTTCCATGGATGTTAGCCACATCCCCCTTATGTCCATTTAGGAAGTCTTCCTCAATACCCACTAGAGATCCTAAAGCATCTCCTATCTTCAAAAGGGCCTCCGAACACAAAAACTCAGATTGAAGACCAACTAGAGAAAGCCATACTAGATATTTCTGAAATTTGTGATTAGCCGGGTCGAAGCTTGGTTTCCAGTCTAAGAAATGGAAGGTCAAGCCCTGAAAAAAGAGATGGCTACGATTAATGATGGCATCTTTCAGCATGAAGTCCGCACAATCTAAAAAGAAAAAATCATTCTGCAATGGTCTAATTGAGATCATTCCTGGGAAAGAGGAAGTCCACCATGACATGATTTCTTTGCTATCCCCTTGGCAGTCTCACCATTGATCAAAAAGGGCATTCTTCTTAAGATGGGCAATTGTTGGGTCTAGAGAATCCAAAGGAAGGACAAAAACCTTACTCCCCATGCCTTTACTATTCCACTTTTGGTGCTTATGATCGAAAGGAGGCACTTGCCAAGGAGGAAAGGAATTTGTGAAACCCATCGCCCCATGATCTCTGCGACTAGGTGACTCTCTCGGAGCCCTGAAGTGGGAATGAAGGCTCTGAGAATGAGTTAGTTTTTGGAAGGGAAGGACCTATTTGGCAAAAGGAAAGATGGACTTTCTAGTTTGAAGAGGAATGTTATTTGGACCTATTGCCACTTTGCTTGACCAAGAGTCTAAGCTAGGGAACTTAGACGAAACATCATTCTGGAGTGGAGGGTCCTTGGGAGTCAAGAAAAAAAAACATTTCAAGGCTTTCCATGATTCTGCCATTTCAAACTACTGTAGTTTAGTTCTTTAGAATTCTTGTTCTCCCAAATATTTTGATCTTTTTCTCACCAAGGGCAAACAAAGCTACGACTGAAGGAGGTGCCCAGCCGAGTCGAACACGGAGAAAGGCCTACCCAGTTCCATGTCTTATCACTCCTCTTAAAACTATTATTGCTCTGGATCCTCTGATTTCTATGGGACCTCTAGATTCTCTGGTTTCTTCAGTTTCTGTGGTTTTTCTCCATGATCTTTAGTTTCTCCAAAATAATTTTGCTGGCCTGCATCACGAGTTACCTAAAAAAATACATTGATATATTTTTGCTACTAGAAAGCTAAAGGTTTGCTCTTTTAACTTTATAAGAAATAAACATTTATTTTCCATAAAAAAGAATTTTGTTTTTTTATCATTGATAAATACAACTAATATTAATCTATTACAAATCATGGATAGAGAAGTATTTACCTAAAAGACAAGTACTAAAAAGAGATATTTTCTTTTATAGCAATGCAAAAAAAAAACTTTATAGGACATTATTCGATAGCGTTTTTTAACATCAAATTTGTTATTCGTTATGTACATGTATAGTACTGCCTCCATTCATACATATTCAATAAAGGTCTATTTCAACAGCCGAATTGATCCATCCTAGCGGAAAGGTACAAGTATGTTTATGGGTAACCAAATGTTCGAAATTTGTCATTGTTATCATTTCAGTCTTCATCGTTTATTCGTGTCATCTTGAATGGAATATTGGTACCTGAATATACCTTTAATGCTGTTCATGAATGAAATCCGAAGAGCTTTCAGTGCATTGGAATCAACTATTTATGCCCAGGAAATACTACTAAAAAATACTGTAGTTTACAAGTGAGAAAAAGGGAAATAAGAAGAATTTGCTGTGCTATGAGGAAATATTCATATAAACTAGTGATAAATTCATTCTCAAAGACTTGAGGAGTATCTAGTATTTAGAGTTATTGGAAAAAGTGAATTTTCTGCATTTCTTTTGGAGAATACATTTAATATCTCCTGGTGGATAGAAGTATGAGTTTCTCTTATCGATAGATAGTTTTATTGATACAGTTTAAGAATATTAATTTTCAGTGCCAATATTCATCAACTTAAACGAAGTAACGAGATTGTCTCCTAATTATGTTTGGGAATTTATATTGCTTCAAAAGTGAAACGGTCATGAGTTTCTAACTTTTTAGACATAAAATGTATAATAGTCCAAGTTTCTTAAAATATCTGTTAAAAAAAAAATATATATTTTACAGTGTTAATTTTTGAAACTTTAGGATGGTGAAGTCAAATTTTTCAATTTGCTAGAATTCTTATGTGGGCTATTATTTTTTTTAAAGTTTCTATAATCAATGTTTTGAATCATATTTTATGTTGCATCATTATGATGTTGAGCTAGAGAAGAAACATGATGGTGAGTTATAAAAGAAAACATATTTATTTTAATAAAATTTTACTTTTTGTGAATATTTTAATAAAATAAAATAATTTAAATATACATATTGTAGTCATGCATTTATTAAATACTTTCATTTAGGTTGATTTTTTATTAAACACTTATTAATAAATTTATTTGTGATTTAAAATAAAAAATAAAAAATAATGTGTAATAAGTAAAATAAGTTATGTAATAAATTTTTCTTAATTTATTTTTTCAATTCAAACAAATTATTTATTGTCTACCTTATCATATGGTTAATCTGAGAATAAAAATCATTATTAAAAAATGACATAATAAAATGTTAAAAAGTTTGTGATAGAAAATAGACTCTTAGTATTTTCTATTTTAATGTTGTTTATAAACTAAAAAAATTGAAAATAAGAAAAAAATTAAATACTACAAACAATGCAATAAATTCAACAATTGAATTTGTGCAAACTTCATATTAATTCAATAAATATTAAATTAAATGTTGACCATATAATATTTTTCTCTACAAAAATTAAGATTTAAGATCAAAACCAAAGTCATGCTTTTAACCCAACCTAGACCACGATCTTGTAGATCATTACAACACCATCATAGCCATAAATTAATTGAATTGTAAAAGCACCATTAACTAACTTCTGGTTTCGACCACTCTTTATATGCTACTGGTAAATCATCCACAATGCCTTTAAATTCCTCTAAAAACTGGTACTGCTTGAAAGAAATCCACAATGCCTTTGAATTCCTCTAGAAAACCGGAACTGCTTAAAAGAACTACAATGGAATATATTTCTTTATATCTTATGCATCTCCTCTTTATTTCTGTTTCATTACAGTCCAGTTTTATTATCGCTTGCAATAATAACTTCATGTTTAGATTTTCATTCCGTAAATTCTTCGATGTGCAAGCTTACTAGCCATTATATATATTTTTGCACTGATCGTGTTTAATAATTAATTGAAAAATAAACAGTTGTTATATTTTAATTATTAATTAATTATTAAAAATAAACAGTTGTTAGCATACAATATAGTAGACAACAGATTGGAAGATGGTAGTTTATTTCTTTTGTTTGTTTTTCCTGAGAATCTTTAAATGTAATGTTAGTCATTTTGGACTTCAAACATTTTTTCAATTTAGGATAAACAATTCCATCACTTCAGTACGGCAAAATGGGCTTTAAAAAAAAAATCTCTTGACATCATGTGAAAATAGTAAATATCTTGAAAAATAATAAAATCATTAAACAAATAATTTTCAGATATTTCAATGCAAAAAACCCATTCAGACATAGAATCATTTTTTAAACTTTTGTGGATCCATTTAACTTGCACTTATCATTTAATCTATTTCAAGGAGAACGGTCAACAAGAGACACGAGATGCGTCTCATCCTTGTGACCTTCCACACTAGCACAGGGTATATAGAGGCACAAGTATCACGTCAACAAGGGGGGAAGGAGATAGATCATTTTCAGGCAATTATATACAGTGGCCTATTATTGTTATTCTTATCAAACGTAGCACAGTTGCAGAAAATATCATGTACGGACATTAATAGCATAATTATATCAGACATTGCTGTTAAAACATTACCATCCATAACATCTGTGTGTACTGTTTTTTTTACATCAGAAATAACAATTAACAATCTGAATTATATCTATTACAAAATCCAAGTGCACGTATTCAATAGGAGTAAATTCCAAGACAGATTGGAAAGGGGACATTACATCTTATAGGTCCAAAAAAAAATATCCATACCAATGATGTCCCAACATTTCTAATAAAAAAGGCAGCAAAACCATGAGGACTAGGGGCCTTCTCTATAATCATTAAAAAAACAAATTCCTTAACTTCCTGCAAAGTAAAGGGAGATAAAAACATAATATTATTGTCATTAGAAACACCAGGAAGAATGGAATCCAAAATGAAAGGAGAAGCTCTAATAGGCTTAAGCAATTTCTTCTTTCGAAATTTATTTATCCTCTTCAAGAATGTTCCAAGTAGAATCTTGAATTAATCATAATGGAGACATGGAAAAACTTAGTGTTTCTATCCCCATCTTCAAACCAATGTTCTCAAGACTTTTGCTTCCAAAAACATTCCTTAAGAAAAAGAATTTCAGCCAATTCAGTCAATAAGGAAGATTAAAGAGAATAGGAATTTGAATCCTTGCCATCCTTAATAATCTTATCATTTAATTATTGCAACTCTTGTTGGATCCTAACTTTTTTAACAAAAAAGTTCTTAAAATGAGACACATTCCAATCCTTCTTGAAAAAATTCCTATCTAAAACATCTTAGACCCTTCAAAAAAAAATGAGAATTCTTCCGCCAAAAATCTATCATAGCGAGAAAAGACTTATCCTTAAACCACTTTGATTCAAATTTAAAAGGACGTGGAGCTCTGTCCTCAATAATTGAAAACATAATAGGGAAATCATTACCCATTTTATGAAGATCATTAGTAGCTTGAAAGAAGGGTTTCCAAGGAAACACAAAAGCCAAATTCTTACCCAACCAGCAATGATCTCTCTCAAGCGCCTTATTTTTGACATCAGCTGAGTCAAAAATTAGAATGAAAGTATTCGAGGACAAAACCTAAAAGAAAAGCATACTAAACCAATTTGCATGAACTCACTTATGAAGCAGAGATAAAGGAATTGATTCACCCCCAAACCTACAGAATGACTGCAAATGCATGGAGATCCAACACCATTGACAACCAGATCTTTTCAACACACCCATTAAGACCTTCATTTCTCATATTAGGGTTATCACTACTAGGTTTTTCAACTACTTTCTCAACTTCTTTTTCTATGGTTTCCTTCTTCCTCTCTTTCTCTTGATTGCCCCTATTCCGAGTATTCATATTATTCTGGTGTCGACCACCTTTGAGTGATCGAAAGTTCTTAGGATTCGGAACCGTCAAACCCACAACATCTTTGAAACTCCTGAAATAAGTCGAGGTAGAGCTAAACGGAGGGCGATGAATAGAACACACCACTAGAGAAGATAACCCAAAACTTAGGGTTTGACTGCAAATTCCCTTTGTAGAACCCTAACAAGGATCCATGTCCGCCCATCGATTGTTTCAAAACACCCACTACGGAACATGATCATCAGAGTAAAACTTTCCAAAATTTTACCTAAAACCGAGGCTTTTTTCACTCTCCTGTCTTGACAAGCATTGAAATTTTACCAATTAAAATGAATTTTTGCATCAATATGTGTTATTGTTTCTTCTTTCATGTTATAATGAAATCAATCAATCTAGAAACAATTTATAATTTGTTTCAAAATATCCATTTATTGTCATAATGAATCCATGTTAGAAAGGAGGCTGAAGTAACAATATTAAAGGATAATCAATCTATAATAAACTTAATCAAATCATATTCTTTATAACTAGCAGTATTATTGATGTGTCAATATATGAATATATGTTTTTCCATTTGTTTTAATTTTTGTGTTATTATTTTAATGTATTCAAACTTAATTTTATAATTAATAATATTTTGGATTATATTTTATTTTCAATCTGTTCTTTCACAATGCTTTTATTTTAATATATTGAAACTTAAATTTAATTTTATAACATTTTTAATGAATTTTCCTTCAAAATCTTTAAAATCATATATACATTTAAAATTTACAACTTATAAATTATTACTATTAAATTTATTAAATAAAAATTATAAATAACGATATCTTTAGATCTCTTTCACATATATCTTTCAAAATATAAATATGATAATTTAAATAATTATATAAAGATGAATGACATAATTTTTAGACCTCTTTTACATGTATCTTTCAAAATATAAATATTCTAATTTAAATAATTCTATAAAGATGAATGCTATTTCAAAATAAGAAAATAAACTATATTGCTTTAGCTGCCAAAAGGATGCTTTTGCAAAACATATGAAGCAAAAAAATAAGGTTAATAACATTCATATATTATGACACAGTTATGTGAAATTTTGTTACTAGAAAAGAAATTGGTGATTAATTTGAGTGAAATAAGAAGAAAAACAAGCCTGCTAAATGTGTTATCTCTAAGTACCCTTTATAGTTTTAACATATCTCTATAATGCTCTTGTTAATATGAAATATGTAGGCAAATGAAGTTGGTGGTGTAATTTCATTTTCTTTTTATTAAGGCAATGTAATTTTTGATAAATATGTTGTCAAGACAGAAATACACAAATCTGAAACTGCTAATGAAGGTATAATAGTTAGTAATATTGTCAAACAATAGCTAAACTTAAAAGAAAAGTCATAAATGTTATGTGCTAGGCAATTAACACCAAAAAATAAATGGCTATGGTTACGTACAAATAGAATCCTGCCCATTGCACATAAATTAATAAACATATAATTAAATTAAATTTTGATATTAATATCATAAATATCATTTTGATTTACTCAAAATAATTATCAAGCCAAGAGGCTTCTACAATTCCAGCACGGATGTGAGCTACCTGACGTTAACCATCCCATCCGTGTAAACTTTTTCCACAAATCTCCTGAAATTTCGAAAGAATGACCACCGTTGATTATTTGAAACTGCTCCATTGATATGAGCAGAGGTTTCAACAGCTTCTTCTTCTACAAATTTCTCTTACTAACTCAGTAAACAATCACTTAAAGAGGTTTGCAATTTTTTAATTGTCTCCATTGCAATATATATATATTCAGTTTGGTAGTCAAAATTAGGGAAAAAGAAAAACTGTTAGATGAACCGTGTGCTAATATCTTAGCAATCACCAATTTTAATTATTTTACTCCTAGCTTTTACCATACTGTCAGGCTCCACCTTTTAATGGAAATAAAATCTTTAAGTTTGGATGCTAGTTTGAATTGGGTTACTAGATTCCGGTGATTCATATAGTTAGTTTATGATAAGAACTTTATTATGAGTATGTTTCATGTGTAAATGGTTCAATTATGCATATAAAATCTTTTACACTTAAACATAAGGATGGAAATGAAAAAAAAATGACTTTATTGATATATTTGTTGATATGTTGTTTTAATGTAGAATGAGTAAATATGTAAAAGGATAATATATGATCATTATAAGTTCACGTTACTTTGACTATGAAGCTATGTTGTATGGACAAATTTGATTAAGGGTGATTTGACCTTCGACTTAAAGGAAGTAAGTTGAGGGACATAAAGTTCATGATGTCAAGGTAACTACTTTTCTTACTTTGCCTTGTTTTGTATTTTGAAAGAAGACTAAGAGTAAGGATCAAGTGTTAATTATATTTGATAGCTCTAATGAGACAAAAACATGCATAGCAAAATCAATGAATATGTGAAGACTATATCTTGAACAGAAGTTTAATAAATTTTATGAGGCGAAAATTGTTCCTCTATGAAGTAAGAGTTAGATGATCTAGCTATTTAATGATATGTTGAGTTCATGTCTCTTCACCTACGTTTACTATATTCTGCTAATTACTCTAACTTATTATGGTCTCAATAAGGCTAGAAGGAGACAAGAGGGAACAAACAATATTCATAAGAAGGGGATTTATTTATATCCCATCTTACCAAGGGATGGATGCAATAGAGAAGGTATGTATTTACTTAACTACTTCATCTTATTTAATCTATATGACATATACATACTGAGTTGTTTTAAAAGCTTGGGGTTAAAAGTAAGTGAAGGGGACGATTACAAAAAAGAAAATAAAAGTCTTAGAATTCACATGATCAAATATTGGTGCTTCTTGGTAGGTTTCAAGGATCACTTGGTGGTCATTTTTGTCATTTTGTTCTTTTGAATGTTTGTAATAAGGCCATAATGCCAAAAGACCAAGTTTCATGTAATATCCTCATTGGACCACTTCTGGTCATTGGAGTCAAACACTTTCAATGTGTCCCTAATGGAGGATAGAAGTGTCTTAGGGGTATTCCGGATCTAGTAGGTTATTTTGAGTCACTTGCATGTGACAAATGCTAAGATACATTACATTGTTTAGATTTTTTTGTAAAATGTTGTCAACTCAACTTTGACAACTTTCATGACAACTTGGATTAGTTGCCTCCTAATGGCCAACCAATTCAAATTTTAGTTGTAACAAATGGAGACAGTATTTTTAAGTCATTTTTTGTCAATTTTCGATGTAATGATGAAGTTTGGCATGAATGAGAAGGAATTGTTTTGCTGAAATTCTAAGTTTTCTTAAAAGTTCACTATTGACCATGTTTTTGGATATTCATCTAGATTTAATTAACCAATCCAATGCCATAGAAACAAAGACGGATGAGTTAAATTCACATTACTTTTGATTTTGTTTCATTTGGTGTTCATTTGTGAGAGATCCTACAAGTTTGTGAAGACTGGTCCAAAGTGTCAAATCACCAATAAGAAGTATTGTTCTAATCCTTGAAGGAGAAAGTCTAATGATCAAGAGGACCTTGCTAAAGCTACCACTAAAGCAAGAACCTCCACAAAGAAAGACTTTGTTCAGAATACAAGGTATGGATCAAGGTAAGCTTTGTAAGATCATTGTGGATTCTAGTTTTACTGAGATCGTGGTTTCAATAGAGATGGTAGATAAAATCAAGTTAAGGAAGATACCTCATGTTAATCCTCATAAGATATCCTAGTTGAATAAGAATCAGAGCCTCAAGGTGGATGAACAAGCTTGGGTTGATTTTGAAATAGGTGACTATAAAGATAGAATATTATGTGAGATCATACCTATGGATTCTTGCCACCTATTATTATTTCACCCAAGCAATTTGATGTCAAGGCACAACATGATGGAGAGAAATACACTTGCCTTATAGAAAAAAAAGGTTAAAGGTATAACATGGATCCTCTACCAAAATTTGTCAGAGAAAAAGGTAGTGGATCAAATATGATGTTGGTCAGTGGTAACGAGTTCTTAGGTTTGACAAAAGAAGAGCAAAGTGAGGGGTATGCCATAATAGTGAAGCCCAAGGATGGACCTATTCTGTAGCATACAGACAAAGAGGAGACACCACAAGAGGTGCAGAGGTTGTTGGACAAATACCAAGGTATAGTGGTTGAAGACACTCCTAACTCCTTGCCACCTATGAGAGACATAAGTAATCAGATAAATTTGATTCCCGAATCCACCCTTCCTAACAAAACAACGTATAAGATGACACCATTGCAGAATGCAACACTAGCTAGACAAGTCCAACTGTACATGGCCTTAAAAAGGATGGAAAGTGGAGGCTATGTGCATATTTTATGACTATAAACAAAATTACTGTAAGTTACAGATTTTCAATGCCAAGGATAGAGGATCTCATGGACTACCTTGTAAGATCATGTTACTTTTCAAAGATTGATTTGAAATCAGCTTATCACAAGATAAGGATAAGGAAAGGGGATGAATGGAAGACTTCCTTTAAGACCAATGAAGTCCTCTATGAATGGCTTGTGATGCCATTTGGTTTTATCAACGCTCCTAGCACATTTATGTGCTTGATGAATGAAGTATTGGTTGAATTTATTGGCAAGTTTGTTGTGGTTTATTCTGATCATATAATTGTTTTTAGCAGGACTAATGAGGAGCATTTTAAGCACCTTGAACAAGTGTTGTGGAAGTTGCATAAGAAACAGCTAATGATCAATCTAGACAAGTGTGAGTTCATCAAAACTGAATTGGTGTACTTAGGTTTTGTTGTTTCCAAAGGTTGTTTGAAGATGGACCCTTTTGAAGTAGAGGCAATCCTTAGTTGGGCCACACCTAAATTGGTTGGAGATGTTAGGATTTTCCATGGTCTTGAAACTTTCTATAGGAATTTTATTAGGGGATTTAGTCATATTTGTGCCCCTATCCTGAACACTATGAAAGGGGGAGTGAAGTGTAAGTTTTCTTGGATTGATAAGGCAGATATTAATTTTCATATTTTGAAACAAAAGGTTGCAGAACTACCTACCTTAGTGCTCCCTGATTTTCAAAAAAATATCACAGTGGAATGTGATGCTAGTAAGCAAGCTATAGGGGTAATGCTCAGTCAAGAGGGGCATCTGGTAGCTTTCTTCTTAGAGAAATTGAATGAAGTAAAATAGAGTTATTCCACCTATTTTTTAGAACTCTATGCGATGGTGCAGGCCTTCAAAAAGTGGAGACATTATATTCTTTCAAAAGAGTTTATAGTCTTCATAGATAACCATGTATTAACCTTCTTGAATGGGAAGGAGAAACTCAGTCAAAGGCATATAAAGTGGATGGAATAGTTACAGTCATATACTTTCACTATCAAGTATAAGAAGGGGGTCACCAATAAGGTAGTAGATGCTTTGAGTCAGAGAGTCCTCACAATCCAGGAGGTTCATTTGCATAGTATGGGGATTGATTCTCTTAAGGAGCTCTACAAGGAAGAGCCAACTTTCAAAGATGCTAATGTTGTATGTTTGGATTTCTCTAACACTTTTCATGTTAATTTTTTCTGATTACATGTTACACGAAGGACTTTTATTCTAGTGGAATTTTTTATGTGTTCCCAAATGTTCAATGAGGTAGAACATTGTAAATGAGAAACACAATGGGCCTCTAGGTGGTAACTTTGGACTTGACAAGACCCTAGAGCAAGTGACATGACACTATCATTGGCCAAGACGATGGGAAGATGTCAGAAACTATGTTACAAGTTGTCTCATATGTCAAATAGAAAAGGGAGTCTCATCAAATGTTGGTATATACCAACCATTTCCCATTCCCAATAGGCCTTGGGGGAGTGTTAGCACAGACTTTATGTTAGGCCTTCCCAAAACACCTGGGGCATTTGATAGTGCATTTGCTAATGTGGATATATTTAGTAAGATGGCTCATTTTGTGCCTTGAAAATACACAAATGGTGCATCACATATTGCAGGATTGTTCTTAAAGGAGGTTGTCTAGATTCATGGATTACCACTCACCATTGTGACTGGTAGAGATTGTAAATTTGTGGGGAATATTTGGAGGATGTGATGGAAAAATCTTGGTACTCAATTGTCATTCTCATCAGTCTATCATCCACAAACTGATGGTCAGACTAAAGTTGCTAATAAATCCTTAGGGAATCTCCTCAGATGTCTCACCAAACAACATGAAATGGCATGGGACTTGGTCACTAGTCAGGAAGAGTTTTCTTTCAATGATTCTATTAATAGGAGCATAGGGTGAAGTCCATTTGAAGTTGTTTATGGCTTCCACCATTAGAACTCAAAGATCTTCAAGGATCGGATGGGAGAAGTTCTCAGGGTGAAGATTTCACCACTGTCATGAAGAAGATACATGACCAAGTGAAAGTCACATTGGAACAGAGTGCTAGAAAACTCAACACTAAAGAAGATCTTAAAAGGAGGGATGTTCAATATAAAAAAGGAGACTTGGTCATGGATTTCCTCAAAAATGAGAGGTTACCAAAGGGAAAACCTACCAAGTTGTTGATGAAAAAAATAGGACACTGTCAGATTGTCCATAAATTTGGACCAAATGCTTATGAGATTGAGTTTCCATCTGGTTTAGGTATCTCACCCATCTTTAATGTCTTTGATCTCTTTCCTTATAGAACACCTTTGGGTACAAATGGGGACCACATGACAAAGAATGCAGAACCTAATGTAGAATGGGTTCAAGACTTACCCCCAAGTCAACTAGTTCAATTGGAGTGTGTTTTGGATAGTAAAGTGATCAAAGAAAAAAGGAGAGGCACCTACAAGGAGTACCTAGTTAAATGGGCTAGTCTACCAAAGTCAAATGGCACTTGGATGACTGAAGAAGACATCTTGAAGCATGGTACCCATTTGCAACATTCAGTGACTCAAGGGACTTGAGTTTTATTGTACTGGGCAGTATGGTGTAGGAGAAACCTCTCCCTATAGAGTATCAAGGATCTCTTGGTAGGTTTTAAGGATCACTTGGTGTTCATTTTAGTCATTTTGTTCTTTTCAAAGTTTGTAATAAGGCCATAAGGTCAAAACACCAACTTTGATGTAATGTCCTCATTGGACCACTTTTGGTCATTGGAATCAAACACTTTTAATGTATACCTAATGGATTATAGAGGTGTCTTATGGGTCTTCCAGGCTTAGTAGGTTTTTTTGAGTCACTTGCATGTGACAAATGCTAAGATACATCAAATTGTTCAAAATTCTAAAATATTGTCAACCCAACTTTGACAACTTTCATGACAACTTGGATTAGTTGCCTCCTAACAACCAAGAAATTCAAATTTTGGTTGGAACAGTTGGAGGAAGGATATTTAAGTCCCTTGTTGTCTATTTTGGATGTAATGATGAATTTTGGCATGAATGAGAAGAAGTTATTTTTTTGGAATTCTAAGTTTTCATAAAAAGTTCATTGTTCACCGTGTTTGCAGATATTCATCTAGATTGAATTAACCAGTCCAATACCATAGAAACATAGCCTAATGAGTTAACTTCATGTTACTTTTGGTTTTATTTCATTTGATGTTCATTTGTGGGAGATCCTTCACTTTTTGTGAAGACTGGTCGAGAAGCCTGCTAAAACTGAGAGGTCTTGTAGTTCAATGTTGTTAACATGACATTCCAGAAAAAGATTTGGTCAATCTCTTAGGAAATGTTAGGGAATTGTGTGTATTTTAGACTAGAGTTGGTTTTGGACCCAACAAATTAATCCATGAGTTTTTCCACCAAACCCTAGGCTTGGCATTCAGATGTGACAAGCCTATTTAGTGTAGAATTGAATTGCAGAGAAGTGTATGTAGTGTGGGTGTGAACCTAGAGTTGTTTCAGATTCCCTAAGCATAGACAAGTTTGGAGACATGAGCTTGTTGCCTTGAACAATCATTGTTTGTGAATGAGAACAAACCGTCATGGAATAGACATAATTAGTCTAATTTTGGCTCAGTTCCGATTGACCTAGTAAAAAATTAAAACCCATATGCAGTTTTGCGATATTTCATGGAGGTCCCAAATGAGTGTTAGAATTGGTGATTTATTTGGGCCTTGTTAAGGGAATTTGGAAATGGTAAACCAAAAGGTCAATTAGGAGGGATAATTGAATTAGGTCTCCTATGAGGTCTAAGTGATCAAAGAAGTATTGGGATCTTGATTCATACCCTCAAAAGCAATAGTTGGATGGTTTGTGATTATGGAAAATGAGATCACACCCACACATGTTCTCTATGGACATATGTTGAAGATCCTAGTTGCAAAGTGAAGGTAGATGCTAGAGAAGGTCTTAGGGAGTTGGGGCTTGTTGTGAGGAGTTGTATCTCCTTTTTAAAATCAGATCACTCTTTGTGTAGAGACCTCAAGAGAGGACTAGAGAAAGGATAGATTGAGGTAATGACCTTGGAAGGTTAGGAGGAAGGACCATTTGATGGTGCCTAATTGAATCCCTTGTACTTGAGACCATAAGGATTCTTGTGGTGTTGCTTATCACTCTGCATCAAATATAGATTATAATACACAATACCAATTTGTTGATTATTGTCACTTTATAATATCTAGAGAAATAAGAATTGGATGTGTTCTCTTGTCATAATTCTTAATGGGGTAGTACATGAGGGAGCATGTAAAAGTATAGTTAAATTATAGAAGTATAGAATGGTATAATAATTAAAACAACTTGATGGATATCTAATCTGAATTATTTTGTCAATTTAGAGGATAATACCCAAACAAAAATTTGTGGTATTGTAAATAAATAAAAAATCATATAAAATTTCATTTCATTTAAAAATTGTAAGAACCATACAATTTTTGGCACTTTGTGAAAGAGAGTTGTGTGCCCTTGAATTTATCCCATTTGGGAAAACTCTGTAAAAGAGAGTTGTATTCCCGAGCCTGTACAATTTAGGAAATCTTGTGAAGGAGCGTATGCCTATAACTCTGTAACTCTATAACTCTCCAACTCCTTGCAATTGGATTCAAATTGGGCTTATTTTTAAGCTTTCAAAGAAGCTGAACAACCACCACATTTATGTTTACATCGGAAGTCAAAAATACAATCCAATATTAAAAGGTTATTATATTTATATGAGAACAAAAATTAATTAAAGATTAATTTAATTCTCTGACTTATTTCTGATCATTACTCCCTTCTTGAAAGGTAATGGGCCCCATTGCTCGATCATCTTCCAAATAAAATTCTGCCATGTAACTTGAAAGTCCTAATGAGACTCTTGAGAGAGTAATTGCTTCTTCCTGATCTACTGTAGCAGCAGGAGCCTGGTCAGCTTGAGGCGTAGCAACTACTAGTTCCTTGGTAGATGTTGTTGTAGCTTCCTCATTTCCTTCTACTGAAGATGAAGACAAGGAAGAGTTTGGCATAGTATGGGCAGTGGCTCATTGGCTATAGATGCACCTGCATCGATCGAAAATGGATCTGATACCACTGATCTTAATTATTTTGTCAATTCAGAGGACAATACCCAAAGAAGAATTTCTGGTATTGTAAATAAATAACAAATCATATAAAATTTGATTTCATTGAAAATTTGTAAGAACCATACAATTTTTGGCAAATTCTGTGAAAGAGAGTTGTGTGCCCTTGAATTTATCCCATTTGGGCAAACTCTATAAAAGAGAGTTGTATACCTGGAATGTATCCAATTTGGGCAAACTCTGTAAAAGAGAGTTGTATGCCTGAGCCTATATAATTTAGGAAATCTTGTGAAGGAGCGTATGCCTATAACTCTGTAACTCTATAACTCTCCAACTCCTTGCAATAGGATTCGAATTGGGCTTATTTATAAGCTTTCAAAGAAGTTGAACAACCACCACATTTATGTTTACATCGGAAGTCGAAAAGACAATGCAATATTGAAAGGTTATTACATTTATATGAGAACAAAAATTAATTAAAGATTAAAATATTTAATTCTCTAACTTATATGTGAAAGATTCGTGGGAAGCAAAGTTAGCATCCAGGGCAGTAGAAAATGGCATCACTTTTATTTTTGATCAAAAACCCACATGGGGAGGATTCATGGAGCATATAAAGGAAGAATATTTTCCTATTGATACATATGAATAGGAATACATGCACTGGCAATTGCTTCAACAGAAGAAGGACCAAACTGTTCAGCAATATACTAATATGTTTCATGCCTTAACAACAAAGCTTGGCGTCAAAGATTCTGAGAAGCACCAAGTTTTGAAATATTAGAGTTGACTCCACGGGTACATCCAAACCAAAATGGAATTCTTGAACATAGAGACTTTGCCTAGTGCATATAAATTTGCTACCAAAATTGAGGAGAAATTCAAACAGAAAGGAAGGAGAGATAATTTCACAAACAATAGATGGAAGAGTGAAGGTGGCAAAACTACATGGAAATAAACCTCTAAGGAACCCTCTCCCAATTCACCCACAAAAAAGACATGGACTATGATGAAGACACAAGAAAATGATATGTGGTGTGAATTCCATAAGAGTCCCTTGCATAATACAAAAGACTTCAGAACCATCAAAAGCTTAATGATGGAGATGCATGAAGACAAGGCAGAATCTAAGGTGATAGAAACATGCACAGAAGGAAATCATGAATAGTTCATTGAGGCTAATCCATATTCCACGGTAGCTACTACAAGGATATTGCCCCGGGAGGACGAGGAGAGATTGTTCCATTCACAAATGTGGGTCGGAGGAAAAGCCTTGCACTTTATTGTTGATAGCGGAAGTCAAAAGAACCTAATATCAGCAGAGACTATGAAGAGACTGAATCTTAAAACAACAACACATCTGCAACCCTATTTAATAGGATGGGTTAGTCAAGGAAGAGATATCCAGGTGCACCAGTAGTGTCACCTTTCATACTCCATAAAGCCTTTCAAAGATGAGGTAATTTGTGATGTGGCTTCCTTAGATGTTTTTTATGTTCTATTGGGACAACAATATATGTACCAATGACATGGTGTTTATGAGTCCATGCCTCACAGTGTGACCATCAGATTACATGAGCAGAAATACTGAATACTAGAGGTAAGCCCTGCATACACTACCTCTTTGATTAGTTCCAAGAAATGTAAGAGGTTAGTTGCCAAAATGGGAACATTCATTTTATTCATGATTCGTTCTGAAGAAGAAATGAAATCTGTTTAGAATTCCCACACCATCACAAACATCACAACAATGCAGAAAAAATCAATGGATCAAATTTTGATGAAATATGACAATCTGTTTAAGTTACCAACTGGGGTACCCGCACACTCCCAAGTCAGACATACTATTGATTTGATACAAGGAATTCCATTACCTAATGAACCAATCTATCGTAGGTCAGTATTAGAGAATAATGAGATTAAGAGGCAAATACAAGAATTGATTGAGAAGGGACATATTCATCCAAGTGCATCACACTATGGCAGCCCCATTGTTCTAGCAAAGAAAAAGGATGGAACCTGGAGACTTTGTATTGACTATAGGGCCTTGAATAAAATTTCAGTCAAAAATAGGTATCCACTTCCCTGGATAGATGACCTCTTGGACCAGCTTAGAGGGGCCCAATTCTTTACCAAAATTGATTAGAAATCAGGGTACCATCAAGTACCAATTGAATCAGCAGATGTGTGGAAGACAACATTCAAATCTAAAGAGAGATTGTTTGAATGGCTAGTGATGGATTTTGGTCTAACTAATGCCCCAATGACATTCATGAGAATGATGAATGATATACTTAGACCATTCATTGATTCCTTCGTGGTGGTATATCTGGATGACATACTCATCTTCAGAAAAACTTGAGAGGAACATATGAAACATGTGGAAAAAATTCTCTCAACCTTACAAGAACATGGGCTTTACACAAACAGAGAAAAGTGCTCCTTTGGTATGCAGAGTATCAGATACTTAGGATATGTTATTGACAGTGAGGTTGTCCATGTTGATCCAGAGAAAATACAGGTGATTAAGGATTGGCCGTCTCCTAGAAATCTCACACACTTATGAAGTTTCCTCGGGTTGGCAAAATTTTATCGCAGATTTGTGTTGGGATTTTCCCATCTGTCTTGGCCTCTAAATCAGTCATTGAGGGGGGGGACACAAGCAAAGTTTAAATGGACAAGTGGTCAACAAGAAGCATTCGAGGGGCTAAAATGAAGGTTATGTTCTGCACCAGTTTTATCTCTTCCTGACCTACAACAATCATTTGAAATACAAATAGATGCATCCAAATATGCTCTAGGGGCAGTCCTCATGTAGCATGGTCATCCAGTTGCATATCATAGTAAGACCTTTTCTGATACAGTGCGTCGATATGCTACTTACAACAAGGAACTGTATGCTATTGTTCAAGCTTGTAAGCAGTGGAAACATTACATTCTGGGTAAGAAGACTATCCTCTTGTAAGCAATGGAAACATTACATTTTGGGTGAGGAGACTATCATCCACATAGATCACAAACCCCTTCAATTTTTGCAAACATAAGGGAAATTGCAGAATGATCGACATCAACGATGGTCAACATATCTTCAACAATTTCACCTCAATATTTGCCACAAGAGGGGAAGTACTAACAAAGTAGTAGACTTTTTGAGAAGGCCTCCAATTGCAGCCATAAGTATGGTTTTGAACTCATGTGGTCATCAAACTGAAGCCTGGGCTTGCTTGTATGAGAACGATATTGAATTTGCAGATGTTTATAATCAATTAGTGAAGGGACATCATGTGAATGATTTCTATTTGCAAGATGGAATGCTTTGTCACCTTGGCCAAATCTGTGTGCCCAATGCAGAATGCAAAAAGTTGATATGGGAAGCTCACTATAGTAAGGTTGCTAGTCACTTTGGTATAGACAAGACTACTGCTATACTCTAGAAGTATTTCTATTGGCCAAAATTATGGAATGGTGTTATTTCATATATTCAAGCCTGTACCGTATGTGCTATTGCTAAGCCTGCCAATCGTAAACTTGGGCTGTACTCACCACTTCCTATTCCTGAAAAATCTTGGCACTCAGTTTCTATGGACTTTATGTCTGGTCTTCCTACCACCAAAAAAGGCCATGATTGTGTGTATATTGTGGTAGATAGGTTCTCAAAAATGGCGGTAATAGTTGCATGTAAAAAAATCATTTTTGCAGAGGACACTGCAAAGCTATTCTTTGAATACATTTGGGTTCATTTTGGTCTGCCAAATACCATTATCTCGGATAGAGACAATAGGTTTCTTAGTAAGTTTTGGTCTATACTATGGGAAAAGATGGACACAAAATTGACAAATTCTACTGCTTTCCACCCTCAAATAGATGGCCAAACAGAGGTAGTGAATCAGATGATCATACACATCCTACGAATGTGCCACTCAAAACATCCCCGCACATGGGATGAAAGTCTTCCATATGTTCAACATAGCTACAATAGGGCAATTCACAGTTCAACTGGCCAGAGCATATTTGAGGTTTACCTTGGTTATCAGCCACTTGCACCCATAGATGTTGCCATACCACTTATTCAACCCGATCTAGTTCCACATGTTGGTAAGGAGGAAGATAAGACAACCCAGTTCATTGATAGAATTCATCATCTACAACAACAAGTTCATGAAATTTTGGAACACACCAATAGGAAGTATAAGGAGAGACATGATGAGCATCGTACTCCTCATAATTTTCAAGTCGGGGACAAGGTGTGGTTGCATATCCAGAAGGAATGATTGCAGGGTGCCAATAGGAAGCTGCATCCTCTACATTATGGGCCATACACCATCATCAAGCAGGTTGGTGATAATGCTTTTGAGCTTAATTTACCTCCATTTCTGGGTCTTCATCCAGTCTTCAATGTGAAACTCTTGAAGCCATATTTTCCTCCACTATTAGATGTTGTAGATGTGGCAGAAACAATCTCCACTACAATGTGTAGATGTGGAACTCTTGAAGCCATATTTTCCTCCGCTGTTAGTAATTTGCATTTTTGAAGGTCTTGAGGGTATTTTTAGCCCTTCAAAGCGATGAAAGAGCATAGCTAGTGTATTCTCTTTCAAATTTGTGTCTACAACTCTTGGAGACCTTTCCAACAAGATCAACGGCTCATAATTTTGAGTCTCGAGCAGAAAGTTATGTCTAGTTGAAGTTAGGATAAAATTTCATATAGTTTTTTGAAAATTTCATAGTTTTTAGATTTTATTATGTAATGAACAAATGTGACTATTGGACTTCGATTCTCAAGAGGTTTTTTGTGGCTCTTGGAATCTCATGAACTTCTATATGTTGGGTTTTCGAATGAAATAGATGACTTTTTTGCTTGCTTCAATTCTATGATTTCTGGTTCTTGTAATAGAATTTACAATACCGCTGGTTCTCACTCAGGTGTTGTCATCCAAATCCATAATTCAGATAAATATCATTTAGTTAAATAACTTTAATTAATTTAGACACTACCCCTTTATTGAATATCATAGTTGGTAATGTAATGAATTGTGTACAATTATTCGTTATAATTATTTAGACAAAGAAAACTAGAGTTGATATTCCTAATTATGTCAATGTTCAATTCTTGCATAATTCAATTGCTAAGTATCAATTGTAAAGTTATGTTACTATTTGATAAAAAATATATTAAATTAGAAAAAGATATAAAAGAAAGTATAAAGTGAAATGATATATACATTAAAAAAATAAGTTAATCTCTATTAATTGCCATATTATTGAAAGAATTACGATGTCTAAGGCAAAAAGATATGAACGTGAAAGGGTTTACATTATTGCTAGCATTATTCATGGTCTCTTAGCATTTACTATATTTTGTTTGCAATTGTTTCTCATATGTTGCTGGTTAAATTACTTGGCATACACTTATTTAAAGACAAAGGTTTTGTTTACAGAAGATTTATACTTTTGTATTCTTATGTATATTATCATGACATGACAATGAACATCCTTGAAGCTCCTATTTTTACTAATATATATTATGTAATGAAGAACAAGTTGATTCTTTAAGACACACGGTTTAATAGTCAATAAGGGGTCTAAAAGCTGTCATTTTCACATAGCTATCTTAAATGAATGTCCCATTTTTTCCTTTCCCCCGCAATACACAGTTTGAACCTGCAATTAGTCCTATCTAATGGTGGGCTTTGAACATGTTCAAAGCCAATGAATTTAATAGAACGTGGAAGGGTGTTTGCAAAGTAATTCACAAATGAAGTGCATTTATGCCAGCACAAATGGCCAGCATGCAGAAGAATGGAATTTGTGCAAAGCAAAAAGCACGTCAGCAAGGGGGGCGGGGCACTGTACGTGAAAATATTTTGTTTTATATGATGTGGAGTCATGTAAATATTAACATAAGTAGATTCGACTTTTAAAACTTTGAGATTTTTTGAGTTGGAGGATGTGTGTAGTGTTTATGAATTTCTAATTATCAACGAGATCATGGATACAATGTCAATATTCCCTTAAAATTAAAGTCGTTGTTTATTTATCAAATGCTTAGCTATTGAGAAGAATTGTATAGTGGGTGTTTTGGCATGCATCGAATTGTATTGGATATTGACTTATGAAATATGAGTCTTAACCAGTAATGCATGGTTACTTAGAAGGTTAATGCAAGGTTACTTAGAATGTTATGTTGATGATCTTTAATATTAATGGTATGTTAACAATGGTATCAGTAATGTTATTATTGATTAGGATTGTCAATTGTAATACATTGGTAGTAATGATAATGAGATAATTAAATGTTTTGGTTAAGAGCTTAAATGAGAGTGTTAACAGTAATATTAATGTTAATGTTATGAATTAATGATAACATTGTTGATAAGGATTCATTCAAGTCAATATTAGTGCAAATATTAGAATGTATCACATGAGTAGAAATTAAATGCAAGTGATAGATGAGAATACATTAGTACCTATGTTAATTTTGAAGCTTAAGAGTATTATATCGTTGAAGATGGAATATTACAAAATTAACATGGGTATAATTAGAGATATATAAGTATACTAGGATTTATTTCTTTGGAAATTAATTTAGTGGTTTTGATTAATGACTGGACAATATAATTTATTGCTTATAGTTCCAACTATAACCCCTATAGTATCACCTAAAAATTGGATATTCTCCATCCAACCATATAGGTTGCTTTACTGGCGAGATATACACATGCTACCTCCATCATTCTAATTGTTATATAGTTGACACCATTGTTAATAATATTGAAATGGTGATACGGTACACTTAGTTGTTCCCATTACAATGTAGCTTTATTTATGGACATACTTGTTTGTTGAATTAAGCTTATTAATCAGCATCATTGATAAGAAGTTGTTATAATCTTGGTAAACATCTTTATTAGTTTGTCTTGTTTTATATTATTACATTAATGAAAGTGATCTTCCTTTTATATTGTTATTGATTTAAAGTGCATAACTAGATGATGCCTTATTGAGTCATCGTTCAACCCTGTTGAGATTTGTTTTCTATACACATTTACCTCTACTGGTCAAAATGAGGACACGACGCATGTTGGTACTTGGTATACTTTACTTCCTAAAAGATGACATCTTGATAGACAAAAAAAAATCATGGTTGATGTCAGTAGGAACCTATGCATAGGACCTTAGAGAGCCCTTTCGAGTAGATTTATGGGTGACTTATTTATGCAACTAAATTAGTAAGGATTTTCATCTCTCTTTCACCTACGTGGGTGGCAACTAACAAGGAAATTGTCTAGGAAGTTGGACCCTAGAAAGGGTTGCATACCCATTTATAATTTCTTACTAGTTGGACACTAGGTCTGGCCCTTTGGTCTTGCATGTTTGATTTTTGATTGATCTTGCCACTCCTTCACAATCTTATGCATTCTCTATGCACCTATGCAAATTAGTAAGTGATTGTTATATATTGGTCCAATTAAAGTAATGATTCATGATAATTATATATCTGACTTTCCTCTGACCTTGTGTTTGAACATCTAGACAAATAGACATCTTGTTGGTGTAGGTATAGGAGGCAAGGCAATCACATCTCAATGGAATGCAAGAGAAACTTGGGTAAGAAGGGGGTATATTGTGTTGGGAACTAAATAAAACATTAAGCTAATGTTTATCAATTAATCCTATTTGATATAGTAACTTGTTACTTTCTACTAATGCTCAAAGTGTACAATGTACTTTGTTATGGTTAAACAAAAATTTGCAAAAATATTAAACTATGGTGTAACTCATATTTATGTTTTGTTGTGTTTACTAAGTGTATATGTTTTTGCAATTGCATTTCCTTAGAAATATTATGTTATTTGCGATCAAGTTTTAAAAAAAAAAAATGTTAGTGTTGTGTCATGTTCACGAGGATAAAAGGTGGGCATGATATTTGGTATCAGAGCGTAGGTATGCTAGAGCCCTGTGGGCTTAGTCACTTTCTTAGCGTGCTAAATTCATGATGAAATTTTGGTTGTTTTGATTAGCTACATAGAATTCATGTTAATGATCAAGAAACTACAAAACAGATTGATATGAACATGTTTTTCTAAAGAGGGCCTTGCCAATGTATAAAAGTGTGTGCATATATATGCCTTACAATTGTGTCGTGTACATCATAAAGTATGTGCAATGACATGTGAAATACCAGTGAATGTGGTGTATCCCAAGTGGGTGATACTATATGTCCATCCTGGCTAAGGGTGAGGTGGACGCCATGGGTGATCCACCTATGTGTTCCCTCTTTGAAAGTTATGTATATGAAAATAAAATATATGTGATAATGAATCATGATGTGATTGTGAAGTACTTGTGTTTGGCTAATATGTTAATATCTATGTCTTGTTCAATGTTGTGCTAGTAGTAGCTCCACAAAAAAATTTCATTGCATGAGATGCATGCCATGCAATTAGGGCACGAGTGATAGAGGACCTCCATTGCAGTATTGTTGTCAAATGCCATCTTGGTAATAGCTCTATAGAAAATCTATTTCTACTATATGAGACACACACCATTTTGAGAGATAGAGGATCTCCATTGAGTGCAAGACTTTGAAGGATGTTAGTCCCTATAAACTTGCCTACATGTAGAGCCACACTTTTTGGTTTATAGTGAAAACATATCCTTTTATGTTTATACCCCATGGATTAAGGATTGACTTAAGTGCACCTACGATTTGGAGCAGATATATTATTGCAATTCAGCTATTACATGATTGTCTCAGCTTGTGTGAGACATGCTTATCATGGTATTATGTTTTATTCATGAGCTCTCTATGGATTGAGACCACCATTTCCCCTCCTCCCCCTTAGATGACTTGATTAATGTCACCGAGTGATCATATTGTCCAAATGTTTTGTGATATTTTGAATACATAATTTGATTCTATATGATTTTTTTTTTTAATTATGGTTGGTGGCCACCCTTAAAATTTTGTTGTCATTTGTCTAATTTCATTATTTGATTTTATTTAAACTTGGAATTTCATGTTTTGAGGCTTTATCAATGTTGTTGTTTCTCACACATGTATTGTGATGTAAAATATGTAGATTATCATACTCATGAGGGGTCCCTGATAGATTGTATGGGGGGAGTAGATGGCCCGGGGACCTATTGTGAAGGGGTAAATGAGACCGGTATGAGATGGTTAAAATTAATTTCCCCTAGTTCTATTTGATATTTTTATGCAAAGGTACCTCGGGGAGGACCTAATGATAATTATTTATGTGACATGGATTCTGAGGAGAATATTGGGCACTAGTCATCCTCATCACTTAATGTAGACTTGTGATGTGAAATCAAGTGATGTCTTTTGACGTCATCTATGTAAAATATATTTCAATATGTTATACCAGTGAGAAACTAAGTTCTTGAGAATATTATTTGAAGGGCGAGTTAAATGGGTGCTTAATCATTATCTGGGTATTATGTATTGATGACTTAATGAGAAGTATGGCTTCTTGTTAAGGATAAATTTTATTTGAAGCACTTTTGATAGCTAATATTTCTTAATTAATTATTGAGTTTGTCAATGAAAACCTATAAATTACTGTGTAAACTCATCCTCGGAAATTAAAATTATTAGGATCATGTTCCTTCTTTATGTTGTTAGTGTTGTTAAATTTATTAGGATCTTTATGACTTCATAGTAGACGTGGATTGTAAATTAAACTAAGGGAAATGTGGTGCTACTCTTAATCGTAGGGAAATATTTTGGAGGATACTTGTTTAGTGATGGTGTTTCTAGTACGAACAGTGTTGTGGGTCACTTACTACTTGCTAAGAAATAATTTGACTCATTCATATTTTAAATTAAATTTAGGCGATGTGCTTTATATCCTTAAAAACTTCCTGGAGGAAGTTTAATCTTAGAGGGGGGAGAATGTCAGGCCCCACCTTTTAATGGAAATAAAATCCTTAAGTTTCAGTGCTACTTTGAATTGGGTTACTAGATTCAGGTTATTCATATAGTTAGTTTATGATAAGACCTTCATTATGAGTATGTTTCATGTGTATAATGATTCGATTATGCATATAAAATATTTTATAATTAAACATAAAGTTGGAAATTGAAAAAAAATGACTTTGCTGATATATTTGTTTATATATTGTATTAATTTAGAATGACAAAATATGTAAAAGGATAATATATGATAATTATAAGTTCATGTTACTTTAACTATGAAGCTATGTTGTATTGACAAATTTGACTAAGGGTGATTTGACCTTAGACTTTTAGAGACATAAAGCTCATGATGTTAAGGTAAGTACTTTTCTTACTTTTCCTTGTTTTTTATTTTGAAAGAAAACTAAGAGTAAGGATCAAGTGTTAATTATATTTGATAACTCTAAGAAGACAAAAACCACCATATCTTATCCTCTTTCTTTTCTTCCTTTACTTTTTTAACTTTTAATTTTGTTTATATGAAAATATATATTTTTTAAAATAAATTTATAAATAATTTTTTTTTTAATTTATATTATTCATTATTGTGTTATCACAATTATCATTTTAGAGTTAAGATACATATATATCTTCTGCATTATAAAAATAATTATTTATTTTGAGTTTTATTTAAAATATTTTTTTAATATTATTTATTATTATTTTTCATTATTTCATATTTTCTTTTCAAATTGTTTTTACTTTAGATTAAGAAACACTAAGGTTTTCTTTTAAACTTGTATTTACTTTGACATAAAGATAATTTAGTTTGTTTTTAACAAAACCTTTTAAATCATTTTTAAAGTTGATTGGTTTGTTTAGAGAAGTTTTAAAATAATTGGTAGTTTTAATATGTAGAAAGTTCATATATATAGTTAAATAAAAATCATTCATATAACATGCTCTCTAGATTTTAAATTTACATGCATAAAAATTATAGAAGGACAAAGATATAGGTGAAAAGAAATTTGAAGCAGCAAGAAATGATCACATAGTCAATTCACACAATTGATACATATTGCAATTATGGAGAGCTAATATAGATTGGCAACCCGTTCTCTCAGAGCATGTTATAATTAAATATATTGCAAAATATGCAATAAAAGTAGAGAAGATTATAAATTTACTATCAAATGTTAATGTTTCTTGCAAATATAGAGAACCCAAATGATCTAGTAGAAAAAGAATATAGAAAACTTTTAAATGAAAATAATGTTGAAAGAGATGTTGGAGCTCAATAAACATCTCACATGTTGTTAGAACCTCCACTGGTTGTAATCAATAGATGATTTGTTAATCTCAATGTCTCACATGAAGTATTCAAATCTATAGGTGTCAACGATGAGAATGATAATGAAGAACAAACCAAATCATTCATTGATGGATATAGAACAAGGCCATTCTCTATGGAAGATGTCTCAATGATTGATGCGGCTAGATTATGGATGTATAATAATAGACAAAAAAGTGCTAACAAATGGAACACTAGGGAAAAGGAAGCAATAGTTAGAGTGTTTCTAAGGTTCTTATGCATTCCTTCAATGACTCAAAAAAGTTTGTTGATTTTTGTTATTTAGAATCGTTACTCTAGAAACCTTTTCATGACATAAGAACTAATATCGGTCCTGACAATGACTCCATAATATCAAATTGGGAGTCATTTAATTATAACCCTTGGCATGTAGAGCAAACACCAAATATAGAAAATAATGACAATATTAGTGATTTAGATATTGAAGACAATGAATTTGTTCATGAAAATACTACAGAGTATGAATGAGAGATCATATATAGACTACATCATGGTCAGATAATGTAGGTTTGTGAAATAGATATGTTGGGAAGAAGGGATATTGATAGACAAACAAATTGGCATAATGAATATCAAGGTGATGAATACACAACTCAAGAAATCAATTTTATCAATAAAATGAGAGATGATGGGTGCCTTATATATGATGATATGCAATAATGTATCAACTCTGGAATCCTAAGTGTAAAAGAAAGAGAAAGAATTTAGCATTATTATGTCACACTATCATATGGATCAAAATGTAAAGCCATTATATATGATAATTCAGGGAACATCAAGAAGAGGAAAGTCATATTTGACTAGTGCAGTCGGTGAAGCTCTAAAAAAAATGCCATGCCTAACTAGTTTCCCCTTCTATTACTAGCACCAACTGGAGTAGCAAAATTCAACATAAATGCATCAACAATTCATTCCAAGTTGATATTTGTAGACTTTTTGTAGGTATTTCTATGATATTAGTTGGAGATCTAGGTCACCTGCTTCCAGTTAAAGACAAACCATCATATGGTAGCAATAGATGAGCAAAACTACTATGGTGAGACTTAAAAAAGTGTGGTAACATTACAAAAAGTATTTAGATAGGAGGGAGAAGATATTCAACAGAAGCAATTTTGTGAACTATTAACAAACTTGAGAGATGCACACCCTACTATTAATGATTGGAAGTTGTTGATCTCAAGATCCAACACAAACATCACTATATGAATGAATGAAGATTTTAACAAAAATGTTCATTTGTTCTCCACAAATGATAATGTTCACAATCATGAGAAGAAGAAATTATATTCTCTGAAAGAACTTGTGCAACAAAACTTGGAACTCTCAATGCACAAGAAGTAAATTCTCATGATGAGATTGATATGGAATTATTGATTTCTAAAAGTAAAAGAGTAATGTTAACTTCTAATCTGTGGATAGAAGCTAGTCTTGTAAATGGTTCTTTAGGATATTTTCAAAATATTGTACACAAACTTGGAAGTATGCAAATCTACATGGGATTACCATTTGAGGATCAAAATCTACAAACAGTTCCCAATAGTGCAACACAAAGAGGATCTACAGTTCCGATACCATTGAGATTGGCTTGGGCATTGATAATACATAAGTCGCCAGGTTTAAAACTTGCAAAAGGCACAATTGCTATAGAGCCAACTACAAGAACATGAGTGGCATTTATTGTAATATATCATGTAAAATATTTGGAAACAACTTCATGTACCATATTTCCATAAATATTTTTTTTTAATGAAAATGAAAATTTAATTTATTCATTGTATCGGTACACTTTCATCCACAACTTATTATAAATGAACACTAAATCACATTGAATATGGAATTTAACATAACCATAAATAAAATACCTCTAACTTAATGTTGAGTAGTTGGGTAGGAGTAGAGATAGGGATAGGGTAATGTGTTGTAAAAGGTAATGTGTTACAGTAAAATAAAAAATTGCAATGGAAGAGGGAAACAATAATAACATAAAAAATGGGCTAGCAATCAATATAGATTGAACCCTAATCTTAAATAAACACTTAATTTTTGAAAATAAACACTAAATCAAATTGGATTATAACTTAAAATAAAATTGAACTCTAACCTTAACACTAAATCAACTATATTATTTCATTGAATTATTTTAAAATAAACACAAATGGGATTTATTGAAATTGAAGAAAAATAAAACAATTCATAATTAATAATCTTAAATTTAAGAAGCATACTCATATAAAGCCAAAAAAACACTAAAGCCAAAAAAACTCTAGCTTCAATTGTAATCCTAATTGTAAACCTAACAAAAATAAAGCCAAATTGAACCAATTAACATTACTCCAAATGGAACCCTAAGCCTAGGACAAATTATACTTTAAACCAAATTGAGATAATTTTAAAAATATCTCAATTATAAAACTACTCATTCCTTAAAAATTATTTAAATAATTAATTTAAAATAAATTTATGGACTAATGAGGCAGCAAATGCTACTAGCTTATATATATATATATATATAAAGAAAGCTTAGAGATGTGGAGGCTTTCATTAAATAATATATCTTTTATTGAATAAAAAAATGAAAACCTTGATATCTTTCGGCTTTCTTTATATATATATTTATATATATATAAGCTAGTAAATAATCACATTTGATATACTAATGAACGGCGAGTCAATTATTTGCTGCTCATAGTTTGTAAATATCTCATTATTTAAATTATTAACACCATTCAATAATTTATTATTAATTCTTATCAACGTCAATAATTTATCAGCCTAGTTGTTCTCTTCATTGGCAACAGCTTGTTGTGGAATCAGATTCCCAAGTTGTGGTGACTTTGTTAAATCACCAGAATTTGGACGGTGTCAGTTGGCAGTTGACAGATTCTTTTGTTGGGTTGGGCTATTAAGGATATGGGACAACTCTCCCCGGAATTGTCTCACAATCAAGATAAGTCTTTGTAGTCTTCTTATTTTGATGTATTTTTCCTTTTGACTTGAATAAATTTTTAACCCTCTTTATTGTCAATATTGTTCAGTTTGTTATATTAGAAAATGTGATAACCAATTGCAGATTCATATGATAGCGAGTCAATCAACAGTTAGACCTGAAACAAAAGTCACATTATTTGTGGGCCAATAACAACCCTATAAAAAAAAAAGCAATAATAAAATAAAATATGTCTATTACATATGTGATGAATTAATTGAATGTTGCCTATTTCGCTGCATAAATTAGTCCATGCGAGGTGTACAAAGGTACACAAATCATTACGCCATTGTCATCGTTTCAATTTTCATAGTTTATTAGTGTCATATTGCATGGAATTTTGTTACCTGCACATGGCTTTAACGTTGTTCATGAATTGAAACCAAAGAGCTTGCAGTGCAGTGGAATCTACTATTTATCCCTAGGTTCTATTGGAGTACTTGGACATAATCATACAGTAATACAAGCTCGTGTAATATTGGAGTAAGGTATGGAATGTATTGGAAAAAGTGGGTATGTAGTTATTAGAGGCAATCCTAAGTAAGGTATAGGAGGTATTGGAGAAAGTGTTTGGACAAGATCGTGTAATACAAGCTATTGGATCTTGGAGAAACTAGTTATGATTGTGTAATACAAAGCTATTGGATCTTGGAGAAACTAGTTATGCCGTTAGATAATTTTGTGTTTTTAACTTCATTTATTATGACGAATCTGTGGAAGACATATGTAATATGTAGTTATTATGGTATCATAGGTATTGGAAAAGGGTTTTTTTTAAACAAATGTGAAGCATACGTACACTTTATTGAGTTGAAGATTGATACCATCATTTTGTGTTTTTCAAACTGATTTATTATTACGATTTAATGACAAATTCATTGTGGAAGGCATATGTAGTTTGCAGTTATTAAGATATAGATGTATTGGAAAAGATATTTGAGATTCTTCATTAGGACTTAAATTATCAACTATTTTCATTTCTGAAGTCACTATTATAATTTTCTGAATTCTCATAGCTTTTATTCTAAGTTATCATAGAGGAAAACAATATCATGAAATAAATTCATATAATGATGACTTCTCATTTCTTGGAAAATCAACTTTTGTTTAAATAGTCATACACAAAAAATTTAAAATGAAAAAAAATTATATATTCCCTAGTTCTAGTTTCTCTGAAAATGTATTTTGGTTTTCTTTCAAAACAATTTCTTAATTTCTCATTGGAAGGAAAAATAGTGAGAATCTACTGTATCAAAGTTGTCTTTGTCAATGGAAAGTTTCATATGATAGGTCAATTTAACAATATTCATGTCTTTAAAAGAAAGATTCAATAAAAAATAATAATAATATTTTTAAAGTTAAACATAGTAATATTGTTTGTGAAATTATAGTCATTTAAAAGAGATGCAATGATGGTATGAAAAAAAAATGAATTTTTAACAAAACCTTTGAATGTAATAAAATTTTGGGATTGAAATTTAATTTAATTTTTTATTTTAAGAAAACAAAAATATTTTATTTTCATTTATCATTAGAAAAAAAATAAAAAAATGTTTCATTATAATTATTTTATTATTGTAAAGATATGAATGAATTTATCATAAAACATATAAAATATCTAATACCTTTTTCAATATTCCCTTTAAAATATTTCTTTCATAATATTTTTTTCATTATTATTTTTCTTTGCATAATGAGAAGAAATTCTAATGATGCAAGATGTTTGATTTTATTCTTTCCTTTCACCTTATTTTCACTTATATTAAAATATTTGAGAGATTATGTGAGCTTGTCATTTGTAAGATCAAGACTTGAATTTAACTCATTGATTTATGAAAATTCTACTTGATATTATTTAAATGTATCTAACTTTACTTGAAACACTAAAAAAATTTGATAACATTTTTGTTAGAAACACATTTAAATATTTACATATTTATGTACCACCACTAATTTTAGAAGAGTATATTTCTTATTCTAGTTTCATAATTCAATCAAATGATTAATTTGGCTGATAAGCTCCTTCTTGGTTTGCTTATATCTATAAAGAAGTTTGTTTAATATATTTTTTTAATTTTTATCCATGTTTTGACTAAATTTTCACATAAAGTAAGGAGAAACATTTTATTAATCTTAAAAACACAAAACCTAGCATGCATAGTAGATATAATACAATAGTTTGTGCTCTATAAACAAATATATTTTTATTTCATTAAGGTTAGCTAATTAAATTACTTGTAGAGAATTTAATATTATTAATAATGTATTAGTATTATTTCAATAAAATTTATATGTTTTGAAAGAAAAAATATTCTAGCCTACGGAATTCCATAATATATATGAATGGTTGTGTGAATAAAAATAGTTGTTAAAGTGTTCTAATAGATTATCATACATTTTTATGGTTAATATATTTATGTGTGTGTATATGCATGCATACATACATACATACATACATACATACATACATACATACATACGTATATAAATACATACATACATATACATATATATAGACATAGATATAGATCTAAGGGTGGATTATTGCCTCGTGCAACACACTTCCCTATAGATGAAAATAAAAAGTAAGAAAAACTACCAAGCTTATGATGTCTTAAGTGGATAAGTAGGGGGTATTCATAGCCATGTGTAGCGAGAAATCATCCCTCTATCATAAAATATTGTATTAGGTAGTAATTTACAACACATCACGAGTCTAGTAAATCTTCCCTAGTAAAACCAATCTGGTGTCTTTTTAATGTTTTTCCATATTTAAGGAACATTGACATAAAATCCTTGTGAGAATTTTCCTATAGCAACTAGGATCTACAAGAAAATGAAAAGCACAAGAATAAGAGAGGGATAATATATGATAAGAAAAAATTATATTCTCATCAATAATGCAATAAGATGGATTAATCAACAACATTGGATTAGATTACATACAATGTAAATGAACCTCCTTATAAAGGAAAGGTCATAGGGAATGAGAGATAATGCAATCATGACATGTGTCTCAATGAGTTGCAAAGGTAGGTAGGAGTAGGTAGGAGAAATAATAGATAATTTCACTAAAGATGGAATGTGATAACAATATAACACCACAAAAGGTAGATTTTCTCCTACAACCATGTTTCGTAGATGCAGACTTCCCTAAGTATTTCCTATGAAAACTAAAATGAATGCATTATCCTAAGTCAACTTAAGTAAAGTTTAATTATGAGATATAATTTACACAAAAAATCCTCACAAGTATACCTTTGTCTGAATCAAGTAACTTTCTAACCATCACACTTGAAACCAAACACTTATGCTATTAATTCTTCTAAAAATCTCCTTCTCTTGAGGTTTTATTATGAGAACCTTTCTATATGTTTTTTATTATTTTATTATTTCTAATGCTTTTTCTATTATTTTGTAAGTGTAATATTGTCTGTCTTTGTCTAAGATCCTTATTTTATCATAATAAATTATGTTTGCCTTGCATTCCTCTTTTGTTGGTCTACTCCTAGATATCTAGATTCTCACTATGCCTACATGAATAAGAGTTAATATTATGTCCTAATAAGGTCTTTCACCTTTATTCTTAGTGAAGGTGACTTAATTCACATGTTACGTTTACTTGAGAATTTTTTGTCATATGTAGATATAAATAAAGTTAATTTATGTAACTTGTTGTTCTGTATTGTTCATTCAATAATGTTACTTATCCTAGGTGACATTTTAGAAGATAATTTATAATGGGGTCATGTCTCATTATTTACTTTTAGATCACGAGAATTTAATGTTATGACTTGTCAATTTAATGTTTGTATCAAGAGTAGTTATTGCATAGTATTTTGAGGATTTGATTGTGTGAGTTTTTTATTACTAACATTTAAAATTAAAAAGAATGGTCCATCATCAAGGTTAGATAGCAAGAGAAGACGAAAAATAGGATATTAGTAAACAAAGATGTCTAAATGGATTTGGGAGAAGAAGACAAACAAGATAGGAAGGTACAAGAATCAAGAGTTGTTGTCATCCTACCTCATCAACGTACCTAAATAAACATGGTGTATTATACATTGTGATACATCACATTTTTATATCTAATTGTGTAGTTTATTCTTATTTCCCATTCAACCTCATGTTGCAAAATTTCTTGTGGTTGGCAACTTTCTTGGTTGATGAATTGAAGTCTACAACTTCATCATGGGTCCATTATCATTCCAACATGGTATCAAATAAATTTCATTGTAAAGCCTTTCCCATATTAGAGAATTGAGCTATTTCTAGAATAGAGATTTCATTTGTGAGACTTATAACTTCTTTTTCTTTGCGGAGATGGAGTTTCTTCTGAATTCACCATTGTATTTATTTCTTCGAAAGCAGAGACACAGTTTTTCTCATCATTGGATTATTTTCTAGCTTCAAAAATTAACTAGTGGTTTTGAGGATGCTTCAATAGGTGGTATTAATGTTGAGAACTCCATACATCACTTAATTTACAACTTGTACATAATTTTTATTACATCCTTTTGAGAGAGAAGTTTTGTTCCATATGGTATTCTCATTTTCTCCATTTGTAAGAGATTAGTTGAATTATTTTTTTTGCATGGGTACCTAACATTGCCTACTTTTTATGACCCATATTTAATTTTTATTTATCCTTTCATCATTTACATAATAATTTTTCTTCATAATT
This sequence comes from Cryptomeria japonica, assembly GCF_030272615.1. Lineage (NCBI taxonomy): Eukaryota > Viridiplantae > Streptophyta > Pinopsida > Cupressales > Cupressaceae > Cryptomeria > Cryptomeria japonica. Next base: position 111,981,782 of record NC_081415.1, on the reverse strand, counting down.
TGAACTTAATGGGGGTGATAGATAGAATATCATGTCCTTATAAGGTATTGCACCTTGATTCCTAACTTAAGGGGGACATAATTCATGTGTTAGGTTTACTTATGAACTATTTGTCATGACTTAGATGTCATAAGGTTACTTTATGAAACTTATTATTTAATATTGTTAATAGGATCATTTTAGTTATCCTAGGGGGCATTTAAAAAGCTATCCTATAATTGGGCCATGTATCATTATTTACTTATAAATCATAGGAATTTATTTTATGCATTCAAAATTTAATGTTTGTATCCAAGGTAGTTGTCATCCTCCTCATCACTTTGCTTAAATAAGAAACTTCTATTGTACAGTGGAACATATTACATTGTTTATATCTTAGTGCTCACACAATCTCATATTTCAACATTCTCTTGTGGTTGGCATCTTTCTTCATTAATCCTTTGGAGTTTGAAGCTTCACAATGGGTTCATTGTTGTTCAAGCTATAAGAACTAATGTTTTTAACCAATTTGACTATTTATAATTTTCCTTCTACCTATACCATTCCTTTATCATTATTGAGATCTTCAAACTTCCTATATAAGATTGTATTTCATCTATTCCTTTCTTTTCTCTACTCTCCTATTATGATATGAAAGTTTCCCTTTGGAATATCCATTTCTTTCAAGATCCAATTTCCTTTTTGTTCTTCATGTCATTAATAATTTTCCTTCAATTATTCTTTTCATTTTAATGGTAATTTCTAGCACTAAAAGAATTCCTCTAAAAATTATCTAGATAGTATGTGAAGCTGTCAAACCATGGTTGAGATGGGTGGGAGATGGTTTCTTCAATTTGTCATCCTTTAACCAGTAGTCCATATAAATTTGGTCTCACATCAGCATGTCTCAAGGTTAACCTCCATCCAAGCTATCTTAGATCCAAGATATTCTCAAAACCCCTTCAAATTTGACATGCTTGAAATTTTAAACATTTATATCATATATGATTTAATTAAATTTGTGTTAACCATTTTAAATTTAGTAATTTTTACTTGAGAAATAACTTTTTCAGAATTAAGTTTTTCTATGAATGATGTGCTTGAAAAAAAATTTACATTTTCTTTTTGTTTTTTAAATTTGCACGAAATATATTTTAAACCAACATTATAAAACATTATAAATCATATTTTATGTGCATAAAGACCTTTTTTTATGCCTACATAAATAGATCTATAATCAAATCAAATAATATAAGTATAAAATTGTATAAAATTTTAAGGGATATATATTTATAGTAATAATTACATAAGTAAAAAAACTATTATGTTATAATTAAATAAATTACTATTTTTATTTAATTATTTTGACTTAATAAAATTATTATCTGTCAAGATTATTGTTATTTATTATTAATTTTAATTTTTTTTAATATTTAATTTTTTATATAATTTTGCTTACACATTTTTGTTTGTTATATTTTAGTTTTTAAAGTAGATTGAAATCTAAAACTATTTCAACTATTTAACTTTATTTTGTGAAATTAAAAATTTATTAGGATCTCTTTAATTTATATTATTTTTTTTAGTAAAATCTTAATTATTATGAACTAATTATGTTTAATTTTTTTAACTTAATTATTATAATTTTAAAATATAATCATTATTAAAATTAAATCATAATTATTATTAAAGCTATACTAAAAACAAGGCAAGTACTAGCCACTATGTGGCACTTGTTATTATTTATATTCACTTGTATATACCTCATAAAAGTATTTGATCTCCCAAAAACCTATTACAATAATTACAAACAATTATAATATGAGAAAATTTCATTTTATAAAATTATAATCCTTGTAAAGCTCATTTTTAGCTTTCTCTACATCTTCTCATAGTTGATCAACTTAACCATCCTTGGTAGCTTTAGTATTCTCCTAAAAATTTGTATCATTATATTTATTTTATCTGATCTATTGTATTGAAAGTTAAATCAAATATTTTTTTGATACATTATCTATGAACATATTTTGATCAGAAATTGACATACACATGGATATCCTTGCCCTCATTATCCTTTTGCCCTCATTATCCTTTGTATTTAAACTCTGAGAGCCTCTGCTATATCTTTGTCATTTATTCTCAAGTAGAATAATCCTATAGTTGGATCAATGAAATTTTGTTGGATGATTGGCCTTGTTTCCAACATAAGTGAACCTAACTCTAGCATGATTTTAGAGTGGAGATTTTCTTATACATTTGGCAAGATCAAAATTTTGTTTTATTTCCAATTATAATGTAGATGTTCATTTCTATCTTTAGAAAAATGTTATGTTTTTCTTTAATATTTTCATGTCGATTTAGGTGCAACCTATTAGTTCATAGTAATTTATTTTTTTCACCTCTAATATTTGTTTTACCACTACAGATCACTCCATGTTCTATTTTTAAGGTGCCTCAAAAATATTTCATTCTCATCATTTCAGACTTCATAGTTTATTTGTGTCATCTTGAAGGGAATCTTGGTACATACACGTCTTTAACACTGTTCATAGTTTATTCTTGTCATCTTGAAGGGAATCTTGGTAAAACTATTATAGAGTAGTGATATGTTTATTCTTAAGCCATTGTTATTATTAGTTCCTACCTTCTAGTTAGTTCTCGCCTTCTATTAGTTCCTGCCTTCTAGGAACTATTGTCTATGGCATTTTTTATCCTTCGAATAGTTATTAGTCCTCCAGCCAATCACATTGCATACATAAAATTTTAAGAAATGCAGTTTCATATTTCTCAATGTTTAAATTGTTTGATTTAAACATTTTTTTAAGCAAAATGCATTAATGAATGAATTTTATGTATTCTCATTGGATTAAATTTTTAGACCGATATTGTTGCCTTCACAAGGAATGAGGCTCAAAGGAGGCGGGATTTCGCTATTGCCTGCAGGCTGAATGTTTGGCAGTCTGTAGATGGTGGAGGAGGAGGTAGTGCACACCCTAATGTGAGGAAAGAGAACACATGTCCAATGAGGTCTTGAGCAGTGCATTGCAGAGCTATTGGAGAATACGTTGCGGTTTACTATGCTTCCACATTTTTCAATGCTCCATAAACATTTTTCTCACGCTTGTTTTCCCCACCTCACAACACACGCATGCTAGGGTTTTGAAAAAGATTCAAAAGGGAAAAACCAGTCAACCAAAGACAGTTGTGCCTATGTGGTTTTCCTCTATTAGAAACCCTCGTTTGCCTACATTGCATCTGATTTAGCAGAAAATCCAAAATATCTCCGTAATAACAAGATTTAACCATGCAAGTTGTTGTGGATGAACAATTTTGTTCTCACGGACGCTCAGGGAAAACCCATTTCTCATATTGTGATGTAAGGTATAAATGCCATTTCTGCATTTTCTTCTAAATGATTTCTTTTATTATTTTATGGACTGTGTCGTCGCATGGGTTTCTCTGTGTTGGGAATGTGAATTTCAACGGTCACATGACCCTTCGCATTCTCCCAACTGTCCATTTCATATCTGAATATTATTATATAATGGTTGTGTGCAGCCCATGTAATCGGGAGTTGATTAATAGAAGTTATTCCCTACTTCAAGTGTGGATGTAGGCAATTGTCCAGCCACGATAAATCATGTGTTATCTCTTCTTATTGCTTTTTTATTTTTGTTATTGTTTTCTCTGCTCTTTCTAATATTTACGATTGGTATCAGAGCCATGTTGGCTTGAGCAGAGATGGAGGAAGAAGGAGAAGGTAAAACTTATAACTTCTATGGCGGTTTTATGTTCCATGTAAAACTATGCTTCAAGCGCCGCGTACATTGGTGGGATGGCTGGAAGAAAGAGGGAGACTCAAATGAAGAGGAGAATCCAGCAAAGGAAAAGGATGTTGGGATTCTTATTTACTCTCCCCTTGAGCTAGCCTTGGCACTTATTGGCCAAACTGTTAATGGCCAGGAAGTTGTTGGCATTTGTGTGGTGAAGGTTGAATGCCATGATAGTCCCTATATAGACGCTGGAATTTCTAAGCTGAAAGATGTTGAAAAAGTGGTTGTTGTTGAAGAGGATGAACTCAAGAGATTGCCGGAGGAAGAGTGTATGCCATTGGAGACCCAAGCTCAATCTGCTGTTGACTCCCAGGATGAGGAGGGTGCAAATTGGAGTGAGGTAGTAGGGCAAGGAGGCCTGGGAGAAATTTTGGCTTCAGAGAGCTCTACGGATGGCATGGCCTTGGTGAAAATAAAGAGGCACTCCCATAATGATGACAACCTTTCTGTAGATAATTTCATAGAAGCCTATGAGCCTATGGATTTAGATAACATAGTAAATGATAAAAGTCAGTTTTCTGGTTTGAAGCGAAAGCGACCATTGATAGGAGCAGAGGACAATGGGCATCACTCCAAGCGGTTTTAGGCGTCACATGGAGTGAATGAAAATGTTATTGAATCTCTTAGTGCTTATTCTAATGGAGGAGGAGATGTTTTATCTCGACCAGAATGCATTGACATTCACCAACTTGATTGGATGGATGTGGATGATAGTGCCAATGTCGATAATGAACAACTTGAGGGTAAGAGAACTCGAACTCGTGATAACAATCTGATGGAGTTGTTTGATGATGAAAATAATGCCATTGTTTTGTTCCTTGTAAGGTCTGAGTTCTATGTTTGGATATTAGAATCCAGTAATTGTGAATTGGTAGATATTTTGTTATAGTGGAGTTTAGGTGATGGTGATGAAGAAATGTATTTTAAACTGGGACAAAGTGGTGTTTTAGCATAATGGGTGAGTTTGTGCCTGATAGAGTTTTTAACTCTGCTTTGATTTGGAAAAGGCTGATTCGAAGCGTATGTGAACAAGAGTTTGCAAAGCTAAAATCTAGTAGGCTGGTTTTAATGTGAATTTTGCCAGTTGGCCTTCACGGGGGAGATTGTTGGGAATGTGAAGTCCAACGGTCACATGACCCTTCGCATTCTCCCAACTATTCATTTCATATATGAATATGATTATATAATGGTTGTGTGCAGCCCATGTAATTGGGAGTTGATTAATAGAAGTTATTCCCTGCTTCAAGTGTGGATGTAGGCAATTGCCGAACCACGATAAATCGTGTGTTGTCTCTTCTTATTGCTTTTTTGTTTCTGTTATTGTTTTCTCTACTCTATCTAATCTTTACACTCTGTAGCTTCCCAATCTTCACCAGATATGAGAAGACTTTTTTGGAGAGAAGTACTATGGGAAGCATAGTGGACAAAACATATTTTAATTCCATTTTCAAATTTTCCCAAGTATAGCTAAAGTCAGATATTGTGATGGAAGAAGGCATTCACTCAAACTGTAATATCAGTTGTGTGAATATTTAAAGAAGAGCTTTGCAAAACCTTGAGGTATTTATATGCTATTATAAAGCTACTACTTGAATATAAGAATGAATGAACATTTAAATAGTTTGATATTTGTGTATTTGAATGTTCCAAGTTGCAAGCAAGTTCAATTTTATATATATAGATGCCAGTTATTAATATGGGTTAAAATTTATGCACATTGACAAAGAAAGTAGTGAATTCTCTTATTTGTGTGTTGACACAAGCGAATCTAAAATCTCAATTCAGTTCTAAACTTGTATACTAAGTCTCTATAATGCATATGATTAATGTTTTGTCAATAGATATATATTTGAGTACAGAGGCACCAAATGACATTAATTGTTTTCTTCTATCTATTCAAATTAGATTTGCTCATTTACAGGTTATAATGGTATGGGTGAAGGTTTTCCCAACTAATACAGAATAAAACTGAAAAATAATTGAGCACTGATTGATGTTGATGTTATTTGCTTCTTGCAAGTCCATTAACACGTTAGTTCAAATTTAGTGTAATGATGTTGTGCCATTATGTGTTTTACTAAGTAACCTGATGTTGCAGCACCATGTGTAATGGTTTTTTGCTTTATTAATTCTTGTATCTATGTCTTATTATCTGGACATTTGCAAAAGTAGAATCAAATCTTGTGTATTAACATATTAAGGGACATGAATGTTATTTGCATATGTTTATGTAGAATAGATCATTAATTTTATTTGCACATATTTATGTGGAATAGATTTTAGGTCAGTAGACAATGGCATTGTTGTTCTAATCATAAACATAGATTAAAACATTGAAGTGCAGCTTCCATTTAGTTAAGAATGGTTAAAATTTGTAAAATTTGGAGTGTTTCTATTCTAGTCGGCAATACTATTTGTGGCATTTGACTGGAGAATATTGCAGTTCATTTTAGCTGCAAAAATTGATATACAAAGGAGCTGCGATTTGAGTGCATGATTTATAGGCCTCTTCTATAACATTTTAAAAAACATTTTTGTTTTCTTCTTTTTTCTTTCTTTTATGTCAACTGGTAATTTACATGTTCACAAACAAATTGAAAAAAAAATCAAAACTGTTCTTCCAGCCTTGGCAGGAACTTGGCTGCCTTGCAGCCCTTGTTGTTACTGTCTTTGTTGTTGCAATGTATTGGATTCAACTATTTATCCGACCTGCCATTTTGTGTTGTGAACACTCCTTCATTGGCCTTTGTCAATGTTGAATGACCATTCGAGGTATAGACTTCCAGGCAAAGAGATATATACAAATCTCACTATTTTACAAAAGTATTATTGGAAATATAGTAGTTCGTAAGTGAGAAAAGTGAAATATGAAGAATTTGTTGTGTTATCCGGTAATAATAACATAAAGTAGTCACACATTCATTTTCTAAGACGTGAATATGTATCTAGACATTAAGGTAACTAAGGTATAGAAGGTATTGGAAAAAGTGAGTCCTCGGACTCATTTGGGTTTTTTATTATCAATTGACCCGAAATTTTCTAAATGGAGTTTTTCATTTTGTGCAAGCTTCATTCAGAGTTATTCTACTTTTCTCATTGGAGTGATCTCCATTCAAAGACAAATCCAGCAAAACAAGAAAAAAAACATATTTTGTTTTCATACAGAAATCTTAATTATATTTTATGAGTGGTGTTATATAAAAATGTTTATTAAAATTGTTCAAGGGGTTGAGCTTAACTGGTTAAAACACTCATAAAAAATGTAAAATATCTGAAATCTTTTAAAATATTCATTTTAAAAAATTACATTGATCTACATTGTATTGTTAAATTTTTGGAATAATAATTTATTTTTATTTATTAAAAAATTAATTCTAATATTATGAAATGCTTGTTTTTAATTTTTTACTTTTAATTTTTTTATTTAAAATTTTCTTATTTTGAAACAATAAAAAATTTTCATCAACATAACTTGAATTGAACTGAACATCATATTATTTTATTATATCTAAATTGATTAGAAAAACTAAATATTTTAATTTCAAAATAATTTTCAATTAATTAAAGTACCACATTTTCTTTGTGTAGCAATTGTTTATTTTCATCATATTTTCTTTAGGTGACAATTTTATATTTTTGAAAGCTTGTCCCCAAGTACTATAATGTCTCAACTTGGTAACACATGGTCTCTTACATGCTCAGTATAGGTATTTATATGAGATGACATGTTTAAGATGTTTTTATAAAACATAGTGACAGATATCAAATTTGAAAATATTTAATATTCATAAAAATAATGAAGGGTTTGATTATAACGAGTTTTAAGCCTTCACGCTACTTAAAGCAACACAAATGAATAGAATCCATAAATCAATAGTTCTAAATTGGAATAATTTAAATATTTTAGTTTTAAAGAATTGTTTCATACTCATTTTTTAGAAGTAAACTTCAGTATATTTGAATCTAAACTCTTAAATAACTAAGAAAAACTATCAAAACACTTTTAAAAAATCATACAAACATATAGAAGTTGCCTTTTGTCACAGAAAATAGGCAGTGGATAGAAAAAAATTACAATTTACAAACATTTGTGCACAAATGGGCTATACATCCTTTAAATATCTATCTCTTGAACGAAGGTAATTGCAAGTGTTACAACAAATAAATACATTTAAGTCATACAAGAAATGGGGCACAAGTGAAATAATAAATACATAGTCAAAGTATGGTTTGATTTTTTTAGTAATGGATGGTGGTTTGGAAACATATGGACAAACAGATATGACCACCACTAAAATAGTTGCTAAAGGCCTAGTGTGTCTCATGTTAGATGCTTGAATTAGTTTCCTATATGTCTATTTTGTTTATATGATTTCTTGTACTGATTTGTTTGCATTACTCGTCTCCTCATTTGAAGAAGGCAACAGATGAAGAGTTCTCTTAGATTTAGGCAAAATTCTATGGGGATCTAATCCTTCTCATTGGAGCTACGCCTCAAAGAATAGGGTTGCGGCTTTATCAGTTCCCTAATGCTCCCTCCACAGCCAAGTTTATTATATATTGTTTTTTGATATTCTTGCATTTTATCAATTAATTTTGTTCTTCTGTTGAGGTCTGCCATATTCAAGGCAATGGTGCGATATGTACAAGAACACATTCGAGTCAATCTTATTTTTCATATATTTATTTTTTCTTTGTAAATTGATATGAAGAAATTATTATTTATTACATAAATAAATAAAATTGGACCATAATTGTAAACCTTACTAAACACTAAATAAAAACGAACCTTAACTCCAAGCTTAAAATAACTTAAGCCTAACCCTAACTCCAAAAATAAACCAAATTGAACACTAACACAAATTAAACTCTAACTTGTAACGTAAATTATTCTATATTCACTTAAGACATAAAATACTCTTTATTCTTAAATAAACTCATAAATCATTTAATAAGTCTATTTCATACACTTATTCATCCTAAGCTAGATAAATAACTCCAAATAATAATCATTACATTTCTATAGAAGATACAGAATAATCATAAGGTTGTAAAATTGCAGAAATATCTCAATCTTATCTTCATACAATGCTTAGGCTTTTCTATGCCTTAAGTATAATAACAAACATAAAAGAAAGAGAGAGATGTGTCCTTTGATCTCCAATCCGAGCTAACTTCATTTCAATCTTTTGAATGAAGATGAGAACAAGAATCAGGGGCTTTTCCCACCCAACCTTGAAGCTTACACTTCTCCAGAATTCTTGGTCAATCAAGAATACCCGACCCTCCACAAATTGCTTAGCAAAAGGAATTCAAAAGACAAGATGAAATTTGGTGTGTGCCTAAAATGATACATACATTTTCAATTTTCTAATTCATTTAAGAAATAAGCAAGTTCATTCAAGGATATGGTAGAGTGGATAAATAAAATGAATCAATCTATTTCAATGGTTATTTGATTACACGACCGAGTATAATGCCATGCATATCAAATAATATAGTTTGGAAAAAGAAAACTCTCTCTCTATAACCCATATTCGGCACTCGTCTTGGAAGGTAACTTTCCACACACACGTCTATCTAGTTTTTTACATATAAATCTTGAATACATATTTATGTAGAAGACAATCTTGAATTGAATAGAGATAACAACATCACTTTCTTGTTACATTCGATTATATCTGACAAGATCAAACTATATTTCATGGATAAACAATCATACATATTTGATAATAAGCAATTATTTATTACTATTTTGAAAAGTAAATCAAAACCAAGTATTTAAGAAAGAAGGTGTAGCGCATGTATGAATCCTCACATATAATGAAATATGATGAATACACATTCTTAAAAGTAACTTAATTAATGCAGACCTAACATATTTTTTCTACAAATTTTAGTATCTACTATGCATGTTTAATATTACTATATTAGATGATATCTCACGATGCATTTTCCTATATGGCTATTTAAATAAAAAATTCAAACAAATCCATTCTTGACTTAGATTGCATAAATACAACATACTTTAACCTTAATTTCTAAACACATAATAACCAATGATTAAAATAGAGCCTACCTCCTTATCTTGATACCAAATTGGTGGTAATTGACACAATTCTTTGTTCAAATCTGTTTGCGTCTCTTTCCTCTATTCTCTTTCTAATCTCTTCAATAACCTTCTTGCTCTACATTCCAAGTCTGTCGCCCTTCTAATATCACTGCTCTCTATAACGTTTCTATTCTCTGCATATTTTCTCCTTCTATCTTCTTGTGTATCTCTATCGTACTTATGCTGCTATTTATCTTAATATCATGCTACATTTTCTGCTATTCTTTTGGCTTTCATTCATTAAGGAATGTCTACATGTCGTCCAAGCACTGCAAATATCATTTTAATCATTAACAATCCACGTCTAATAGTTAGCGTTTAATACAAACACCAAGTGTTTGATATTAATGATGATTCACTTATCTCGCGGTTTTTACTGTTAGTCGATGAAAAGGTTTTAACACTACCGACCTCCTCTTCTATAACCCATCCGGTAGCATGAAGAGTTTGAGTCTATCACCAACACTTGGTTGTTATGTGCAAGTTTACCGTTATTTCTGCTAAGTCTGTCGTATCCTTTGCAGCCAATTTCAGTTAACATGGTGCTAAGTCGACTTCTTTATCAACGGTTTCCTACTAACATGCAACACAGTCATTGACTTAAGTCTAAGTCGATAAGATCCGCCACCTTTCCTTTTATATATATATATATATATATATATATAGATAATGATTATATTAAAGAAAATCTAAATGTAAAGGTTTTAGAGTAAAAGTGCATAATCATGATTTTATTTGCCGAAATAAACCCTAACCTTAAGGTTAATTAAATATTAAAACAAAATACAATAGACATGATCGAACATTAAACCAAACTGAACCCTAAAACTATAATAAAAAAATCAAATTAAAATTCAAACTCTAAACATAATTGAATATAACCATAACCTAAAAAAAATTGAATCATAATGGTAACACTAAAGTAGATTGAACCAAGATCCTAAGCCTAATTGAACCCTAAACATAACACCAACCAAAATGAACCCTAACACTAAACTAAAGCGAAACTTAACGCTAAACAAAATGGAATAATAGACCAAGTTTAACCCTATCCCTAACATTAAATAAAATTGAACCCTAATTCTAACATAAAACTAAATTGAATTCTAGCCCTAAAGCTATTTAAACAATACACCTAACTAAAATCTAACCCAATTAATAAATTAAAATGAACCCTAACCTTAACATTAAACCTAATTGAAACCTAACCTTATATCTAATTGAACATTAAGCTAAAATGAACCCTAAACCTAAACCAAATTGAATGTCAAAACTATGTTAACTGAACCAAAGTGAATCCTAACTCTAACCTAATTGAATAGTAAATGAAATTGAACCAAAAATCTAATCCTAACCTATTCCTAATTAAACACTAAGAAAGGTTGAATCCATATCCTAAACCTACAACACCCCACCTCACACATAGATAATACAACCCTAAATTGTTACATGATTTTACTTAATATATGGTTAGATAGATTGTGAGGTAGTAAATGAGATGATTTTATGGAAATATGTTTGGTATTACTTAGTAAACTTGATGAAAAATGATAGAAAATAATATGACTTATTATTGTGGTCTAAGTATGCTTGTGGATGTGTTGGTTATGTGCAGGAAGTAATGAGGACAATGGGAGAAAGGAGAAACACCTATTTTCAAGTCAGCTTCCTTTATGAGAAGTTACAAGTCTAACCATTATGTTTTACTTAGAAGGATATGAGGTTTTGTTATTCAACATATATATTGTATATGAGGTCTATTATTTTGGGTCCTTAATGAGTGCTTTTGAGTCAATTACCATGTTTTAATTACAAAAATAGACCCCTAGGGTCTATACCCTTGTGGTTGAGGCCTATTGGGCATGCAATAAGAGCTATAGGACTTGTTTTCACTCTCCAGAAGTCCTCATTAAGATGAATGACTAATTTGGCGGATAGATGAGTTGAGGATACCCACTCCACCCCCATACCTCATTTATGAGGGAAGACTTCTGGGAAAGGGGTGTCCTCATTGTTGTCCCCTATTAAATGAGGAAAATTCTTGATGAAGGAAGAAGATAAAAAGGTGACAAGTGTCACCTCCCCATCCAAGTCATCCAAGTTAATCTTCCTTATAATGGGTTTGTGAAGAGGGAGTTGGGTGCTACCCACTTCTTCATTTTTTTGGAGAGCTCTTGTAGAATTTTGAGAAAGAAGATAGATTGGAGAGAAGGAAGGAGTCCATACTTTGAGAGATGGAGGACAAAATGCATAGGTTTAGAGAGATAAGTTCTCCATTTCCTATAATCCATTTTGTTATTGTTACACATTTGAGATGTAGTTGCAAAGTATAGTATGATGTGTTTATGTGAAGAAAACTATTAGAGTTATATAAGGGTTTTAGTTGATGATAGTAAATTTGTGGAGTGTGTGATACCCTACTATCTTGGGTCTAAATCAATCTTCTTGCCCAGGGGTATGGCTAGAGCTTACGAAGCTTAATGAGGCCATTATGGCTGGGAGAGGAGAGCAATCCTTGTTTTTGTGTTTCCCATTGTCATGTATGATTGTGAGATCTTTCAAAGTGTTTAGTTAAATACTATTATCAATGTAATGAAAGAGAAAGTTGTGTAAGATTTTACATTTTTTGTTATGAGAATATTTAAGATTTACCATTTGTGTTAAGAGAAAACCCCTTCCTCATTAACATGTCAACACAAAAAGAAAAAAAAGTAGAAAATTATATTGGATAAGATATAATTTTGTATCGGTAGTAGTTCCAAAAAGGAAAAGCTTATCTTTATTCTATTTTACCAATATGAAAGTGGGTGCTTTATAATGTAATATAAATCTCATATTTTTATGCACAGGTTTCAAGACTAATATCATTTACTAATGTTGCTTCATTTCTTGTCATCATTTTAATTCTGATGTAAAAAAAAAAGAAAAGAGTTTAGCAAGTAAATTTATCATGTCTGATGCTTTACAACCATTGTAGGATTAGTTGTATGTGTTGTCTTATAAAGGTACAAATTGGATAGGATAAAATTATATATTTCCATACAATTGTGATTCGCTGTATTATTTTATTATACTTCTCCATGCATCACTATCTGTTGCTTCTTTAAAAGAAGAAGGTTCATCGACAACATAAAAGTTTAATTCGCAATCATAAGAATTATGGGAATTGTTACCTGAGCTTCCAGTCACTGCCCCTACATTTTCTTCATTTTTTCTAGCAGAATTTCCTGTCCCTGTTTTGCCAGGTGTGACAAAATCATACATAACAAAATCATCATACCTTCTTGGAACTATCCTGGTCCACATCGATCTATGTACTGACTGCTCCGATGTTTTCTCAGATTCAAGAGTCTTTGAATCAGGTTCTTCACAAGCTAGTTCTGATTCTTCAGAATTGTTGTTATCATTTGAATCAGGTTCTTCATAAGCTAGTTTTGATTCTTCAGAATTATTGTTATCATTAAACTATCCTCATTCTCTGGAGCTTCCAAAGAGTGACCTAGAAATGGAATCCCCCCTTCAAGAGTTGGAAGTGCATTATCCCATTCATGATAGAGTTTTTTTGAGTGAAATCTATCAAGATGAGCAAGTTTTTTTTTAGTAGTGAGTATATATTTGTCAAACCCAGGAAATATAACATCTCAAGAAACAATAATTTTTTTTTTGTCCTCGTCATACAGTCGATAAGCTTTCGAAGTATTAGAATATCCCCAAAAAATGCATTTTCTACTTCTTGCTTCCAATTTTTTTGTTAGTTGTTCAGGAATCAAAGCATAACAAGTGGAACCAAAAACTCTAAAATGCTTGATAGTTGGAAGATGACCATGCCACATTTCATAAGGAGTCTTGTTTTGGAGTGCAGTAGAAGGACTCCTATTCTTTATGTAGACAGCAGAAAGAAGTGCTTCTCCCCAAAACATTAACTTAACATTCTTGAAAAACATCAAAGATCTAACCATATTCAGCAGTGTCCTATTGATGTGTTTTGCCACACCATTTTGTTGTGGATTATAAGGAATAGTGGTCTGGTGTTTAAAATATCCTTCAAAATCCTTAGATGTATACTCACCACCATTATCAGTTCTATGGGTTCCAATATTGAGTTTAGTCTCATTTTTAATCCACAAATGAAAATTTTTGAATGTATCAAAAGCTGGAGATTTTTCTTTTAATAAATAAACCCAACACATCCATGTATAGTCATCAATAAAAGTCATTAAATATTTATTTCGATTTGTTGATGGAATAGGCATGGGCCCACACAAATCAGAGTGAATAAGGCCTAGCTTTCTAGAAGCTCAAAACATAGAATCATGAAAAGGTTGTTTACTGTGTTTGCCTAAAATACAAGCATCACATTGGGAAAGTTGTCTTGGAATAGTAGGGAGCCCTTGAATTCCTTGTTGTTTTAGAAATCTGAGGCTATCATAACTAATGTGACTAAATCTAGCATGCCATAACAAGCTGGAAGACAAATTACCTCTATGCTGAGCCAAATTTGTAGTATTATGAGAATTAGATGAGATATCGTGCAATTTTAAAAGCTTGTCAAGTTCCACTCTAGTCATTACAAGAACACGATCAGAAGCTCATCTAATCTCAAGGATTTCATAAAAAATATATATTGAATTATCTTGCTATCTAATAGAAATTGTCTTAATCCTATGTCATGTATAAATTGGGGAATAAGGTCTTAAAAATAAAAAAAATTGGATAGGAAATACCATTTTTCACACCTACATGTGCTAATGTAGGATTATTCAACACCTCATGAGTCCCCAAACTTAGTTTCTAAAAACTAAAGTTGAATTAGATTAAATTTTTAGTAGATGGGATTGGAAACATAGTTTTCAAATATTGCCATCTTTATATAGATAAAAAGATAAAAATAATATTTCTTTCTATCTCTAACTAAAATCCAATATCAATGTATCCCCCAACCCTCTGCGCCCTTATCAAATCAACCCTAGGCTGATCTGAACTTAATTTTGTGACTTTGAGTAGACCATGGTGTCTTCTTTGAGTACACCATGGTGTCTTCCAAGAGCACTCATCCCTTATTTTAGATTGGTATTCTCATGATATGATTTAGATTTATAAATAAAACATATTGTATTATATTCAACACCACACATATAAGAGGATTATCATGCCTACGTTCAAGTGATGATGAAATAATAAATAGACTATGGATGGTCAAAAGAAACGCTCTTATTTTCATTCATATGGGATATTTTAAATATCCAAGATGCCTAAATTTTGTGTTGATTATTTTTCAAAGAACGAAACATTTTCTGTGTTTAGTATTGTTAATACAAGTTTGTATCAAGATCATATTTTCATAACATATACTTTTTAAAGGTATTGAAATCATAATATATTGACTTTTTTAAAATTAAATGTAACTCCTAATCTCATACAAAAAATTCTTTCATGAAATCTTGGAATATGAGTTGAGTTTTATGATCCTTTTCTTTTTAAATCATATTCTATAATAAGTCAAATTTTAATATATCAATTTTAGTTCTTAAGAATATAATTAGAAGTCTTTTATTTAAGATCCTTTCAAATATTAATAGAAAAATATAGTTAGTAAGTTTCCACAATATATTGGATTGATAGTGTGTTCTTCTGGATTCGATTGTGTGAGAATTTTTTCATCAACATTTCAGATCACACTTTGTGGTCCAAGGAGAAAATGATAGATTCTTGGATCAAAAAGTGTGATCCAAAACATTGATGAAAAAATTCTCACACAATATAATCTAGAAGCACACAGTACCAGAAAAATATAGCTGTGTCCACAAATTTTAATCCTTTATCAATTATATCTTAGAAGAGAATTATTTTAAATAGAATAGGAAGACCATTTTTGGCTAGGTTTTTGGGAATACATTCTTTGAAATTCTATGGTTTTAGTTTGTAAACAATAAAAAATAAAATTGAATCATCTACAAAATAGTGCAAATTAATAAACTAGATCAATGAAAGCATACAAAGTTTAAGGAGACATTGCCATTTTGAAACTAAATAGCATGTAGAAGAAAAATATAATGTTTATTTGAAGTAGGAACAAAGATTTACCTTCGGGACAAAAAAATAGATGAAAAATATTATATAGTATATGATTTCATTTTTATTTGTATAATGAGCTAATGAGTAATTGTAAATAAATATATGGATAAATATTTTGGTTCTTTTGATGCATTATTACTTATTACTATCAATCATGCATCTCAACATTGAAAGACTAATATTGTACAAAATATTGTTTTATTTCTCGTGAATTATTAAGACTTGCAAAACTATAAGATTACCAATAAATATCACTAATTAATTTTTAAAATATTTTTATTAGAAGGTTTGCTCTTGTTTATCAATAAAAGGCATAGCCAGATTAATATATTGATTAAAATGAAAGTTTATAGCATTAAACCCTAGATTTCCAAAAAAGCCCAGAGGGCCTAAAGACTAAAAATATGAAAAAATGTCCCTAAATATGCACAGAAAAGGAAAACCAACTCTAAAGCCCCAAAAATTTATGGGCTTGGAGTGGATATCGAGTTTTACTTACATACACTTATCCTTAACAAACCATGTAAAGCATTCAAAATTTTTAGAAGTTTGAAGCTATGTAAATGAAGGAATATTCAAAATTTTGTTAAAGGTTTTTGTTTTAGCGAAGAGTCTTTTATTAAAAAAAACCAACTAAGGGCTCTGAGATGACCTCAAAGATGAAAGCAACCCCAACTAAACACCTATCTAATTAAGATTCCTTTTTTGGCATTAGAGCTTCGCCTCTACCAGAACCTCTATGAGAAGGATGACCCCTTCCACAAACAAAACCTCTTCTACTACCTCACCTTCTCTAAACTACTTGGGGGTCCTCTGCTTCAATTTTTGGAGGCAAGACACCATTAAGTCTGGCAAATTCTAAAAATTCTTCTTCCCTACCCAAATCTTCCAGATTTTCCTCAGAAAACATCATTTTAGAAATCTAAGGCCCATTTTTGCAAAGGCTCTGTGCTTTAGAAGGTCCTTGCTAGTAAGGTCAAGCAAAAATGGGTAGAATTTGATCAGCTCACTTGGGACATTTAAGATAATTGTCTCGCTCGACCGAAGAGCCCCAGAATCATGTCAAACCTTGTTAAGAACCTCTTGCAATTTGAGTAAGATGTCATTAGAAAATAGTCTTTTGGTGACAACCTAGACTGGTTGTTTGTCAAGCTTTATATCCATGGGGGGGGCGACAAATCAAGATGAGATGTTGGTGTTGTCTTGGGGGTATTCTTCCTTAATAATATGCCCACTGCCAAGAATGAGCTTAACGACCAAGATGACTGTTGGCTCGGGGAATAGGAGGAGCCTCTTCAGCCTTAGGTTTCTGATTTTCTTGAAGGAGACTTGGTCTAGGGAAAAGTTCGACAGAGAGATGGGAGTATCCGCATAAAAACATGAGATTGGTCTAGGGTAGATACTCATAATGAATCCAAATGCCTCCTCACCAAACATAGCTTTGATAATTTGTAGGAGCTTGATCTTCTATATATGTGATTACAGAGATAAAGTAGTTGATAATCTTGCTATGGAAACTGAATAAAAGATAGAACGCACTTTATTCAACATGCATTAATGAAAAATGATTTACAATGAATTTGCCTACAAAGGTGGCGAAGGATATCTATCTAAAATCATGTCAAATCTCCCAGTTAAAAGAGTTAATCTCTATCAAATGGACAACACATACCTCATACTTAGAATGATGGTGGACCACAGGCTGTCTTTTCGGGAAGAGAGTGCAAGAATCCTTTGATAAAAAGGCCAATATTAGGTGACGTCAGAGATGATGTGTCAGATTCAATTCTTAAAGTTGGCAGAAAATTTTGAATTTAAAGTAGTTGTTTCACCAAACTTTGATGTAAGAGTTAATTCCTAAGGAATAGAAAAAAGAAAGCACTGCTTGGCAAGATAGATTAATTTTTTTAAGGTTGACCTTGGGAAGTTTAGCCTTTCTCTCACTAGGGAAATGGAAGGCCATCTACTACAAATTTAAAAATAAACTTTGCCTCTGATAGTCTCTTTAATGAATGAAGGAAATACTCTGTAGGTTAGCCTTGGTGATTGCCATTCTTCTCACAACAATGAAAAGAAATGCCTTTTGCTGCAGATTTTCAGAGAGCATTTTCCTCTATATTCGCTTCTCTATAGATATGTTTTACTTCGTATTGCTCCAATATAGCCAAATTGTCAATTATGCTATCCATAATTGCCTGTAGCCACTAGTTTGGGGTTTTATTCAATCTAATTGCACTGATTGATATCTCTAAATCTCCCTCTACTATGATCTTTCTTATCCCATGATTAAGGAAATCCAATATGCCTAAAAGAAACTCTTTGAATTTTTCTATATTATTGGTGTTTGGTGGCAATGGCTTGGCCATTTTTCCAATAATTAACCCTGAATAATTTTTAACCACATATCCTATACCTGAACGACCTAGGTTACCTTTGAAGGCTCCATCAAATTTTAGTTTGAACCAACCCTTCTTAGGAGGGGACCATATAGCTTCCTTTTAAGCATTAGGTTTTTGCCCAAATGAAGTAGGAATCTTGATTCCTTGCCAGTTATTTCTTATACTATCATCCCAAGAAGAAAAGATTTTGGAAGAATTTGTGAGAAATATAGTTTGCAATTTATTGTCTCAAAAATTGAGGTTTCAATTAAGGATGAAATGGATTCAAATATCCTTTCTTTATTGTCAAAAATTCTTTGATTCCTTTCTTTCCCAATTTCCCAAACAAGGCAGGAAGGAGAAATTTCCAAAATCTAGCTTAAAGTGCTTTCCTTAGAAGGAAGAGGCCAACATTGAAAAGGAGAGACTATATCATTAGGAAGGGATAATATACACCCTAATTTTACACAAAGCCATCGCCATCATTTTGAAGCAAAAGGGCAATTCAAGAGAATCTGGTCATCTGTCTCTGTATGGGCTTTGCACAGGATGCATCTCGAGGACCCTTCATAGCCCATTTTAGTAAATATTTCTACAGTAAGAATCCTGTTTTTGAAGGACAACCATGCAAAGATTCCTTATTTTGGGATGATCTTACTACTCCAAAAGAGCCTAATTGGAATTTTTTGTTCCTCTTAATTCCCACGGTTAACTAGAACCCTATAGCCATCTTTAGCATTATATTGACCTTTTTTCGAGCAAGCCCATATAAGAGTATCTTTCCTTCTTCAAGGATTAATATATATTACTCTTATAAGGTCTAGAAACTGATTGATTTCAGAAATTGGAATAGGAAATCCTTCCATAGGCTTCCAGCTCCATCCTTGCATGCTAGAGGCCCTTTCCAAAACTATATAATCACTAACTCAAGATCCCTAGTGTTATTGAAGCTAGTGCTTAGTTGTTGGAATGTTAAGAGAGATTTCAATGCTAGTGTATCCTCCCCATTAGTCTTCCCTAAAGAGTCTAGAGGAACCATCATTTATATCCCAAGACAAGGAATCTGCAATTAAGTTTCTACAAGAGACTATGAAATTCTAAGTTAGAGGAACCCTTTGGATGAAAATTAGATCTAAGGAGGTTTCAAGGATCCCCATCTATTAGATATTTATTTTCCATCATCCTAACCCATGTTTCTTTGGGATCTTTAATGAACTTCCAAACTAGTTTAACTCCTAAGGCTTTATTCTTCAAGTGAAGAACTTTTATTCCTAGAGCCCCCATAGATTTAGGTTTGATGATTTTATCCCATGCAATTAGGGAAATTTTGTTTCTCTTCAGTGTTTTGTGAAAAGAAATTTCTCATCTTCTTGATGATGAATGAATTTACACCAATAGTTAGGGATAAGAAGGATAAAAGGTAGATGTGAAGGGCTGAGATAACTACTTAGAGCATTACTAATCTACTAGCCCAAGAAATCCATTTCCCTTTCCAAGATTTTATATTTTGATCCATCTTAAGCTTTAGAGGGTCCCAAATTATAGTTTTCCTCAATCCTCTATCAATTAGAATTCTTAGATGTATACAGGGTATGATGCCTCATTTACAATTCAAAATTCTTTGGATCTTAACCTCTAGTGGGGAGGGATGAAAAAAAGAAAAGTTTTGATGTTTTTGTTGTTGATGATTTGTCCCGAGGCCTTCGCAAAGGATTCCAGAAGTATTTTTAGTTAAATTGCTTCCTTGACTTTTGTTACACCCAGAAAGAGGTTATCATCTACAAATTATTTATGTGTGACAACCAAATTTGTGGTTACTTTGACTCCTTCCAACAAGTTGTTAGATTGTTTTAAATTAATGGCCCTCCCTAGAGCTTCCACCATGATAATGTAGAGAAATAGAGAGATAGGATCTCCTTGTTGGATGACTCTTGATGAGGAGAAGAAATCTATTGGCTTCTCATTTATCAAGATTCTGAATTTGGGCATAGAAATGCATTCAAAAATTTAGTTGATCTATTTTTTGTCAAAACCAAAAGTGTACATTATTTTGCATAAGAACTGCCAATCCACATTATCATAAGCTTTAGAGATATCTAATTTTATTATCATACCTAGTCTCTTCATATTTTGAAGAGTGTGGATAGCTTCTTGGGCCACAATGACACCATCAAGAATTGAACGGTTAGGGATGAATCTAGTCTGTTCATCTGATATAATGCAAGCCATAAGGGGCTTCATTATATTTGTTATCACTCTTGAGAGGATTTTATAGACTGTGTTGCAAAGTGAAATAGGCATTAAGTCCCCTAATTTAGAAGCTTTGTCCTTTTTTGTAATAAGGGCTATGAACGTATTGTTAATTTCTTTGAGCAAATAGCCTGATCTTATTGAAAAGTCCAGAGCCTCAACAAGATCTTGTCCTAAAATATGCCAACATTCCTTGAAGAAGTCAATAGGAAATACATCTAGGCCAAGAGCCTTTCCAGAAGAAAGCTAATTAAGAGCTTAAGTTACTTCTTCTAGAGAAAAATTATCATTTAACTTCTTATTTTGTTCATCCAAAATGATCTTTGGAATCAAGACCAAGAAATTTCCATTCTCTAAAAGATGGGAATCATCTACATTATTTAATAGAGTAGTGTAATATGAGATTATTTCTCTTTTAATCTCTTTAGGGTCTTCTATAGTTTGGTTCTGATTCAAATCCAATTTTAAGATCCTATTCATGCTCTTGCGAATCTTTGTCACATTATGGAAGAAATTTGTATTCTCGTCACCCATGTAGAGCCAATTTTCATTAGACTGCTGCTTCCAAAAAATTTCTTCTTTCGATAGGATATCCTCATAATCCATGAGCAAACTCTTTTCTTATTTAAAGGAACCTTGATCCATGCCTTTAGAAAATATTTGTTTCATTTAGAACAACCAACCTCTCTTCTAAAGACTTTTTGGAGGAGAAGATGTTTTCAAAATGTTGGGAATTCCATTGCAACTTCTATTTTATGTATTTTAACTTTGAAATGAAGAAATAAAGTTTGGAGCCTTCAAATGATTCTTCTTTCCACCAGTCTTCTATCAAGGTTAGAAAATTTGGATCTTTCATCCACATGTTCTCAAATCTAAAAGGAGGTTTGGAAGTGTCAGAGATTCCTTGAAGTGGTAGCATAATGGGGAAGTGATCAGATCTTGAACAGGCTAGAACCAAACACTCAAAGGAGAAGAGAAAAGAGATGAGATCCCCCAACCAGAAAAATCTATCACTTTTTTCTGAAATGTTGCTAAAACCTTTTCTCATGTTTGTCCAAGTAAAGGAATCACCTGAGTCAATATCTAACACCCCATTCTTGTCTATACAATCATTAAAATCTTGTTGAGATCTACCTAACCTGATAATACCACCCCTTTTGTTTGACACATACCTAATAGCATTGAAATCGCCTCCTATGATGAGTTGTTGATCCAGGAGCTGGGATATGACCCCATCAATAGATAGCCAGAGGAATCGCCTGTTACGGAGATGTTGGTCCATAAGTGTTGATGATAAAAAAAGAAGTATTTGTTTGTAAGTGAATGATTTTTACTAGTAGCCAATTTTTGTTGGAAGCAACACCTTCCACATGAACTTGAGAAGGATTCTATATTATCATTAGACCCCTAGAGGCCCCTTTTGATCCAACTATTGATTGAAGAGAAGCTTGAAAAGGGGAGATAATTCCCAAACCAAAGGAAAAAACATGTTGGCAATCTAACTTAGTTTCTTGGAGGAGGGTAACATCTACACTGACAAAGACAATCCTTCTCTGAATCACCCTTTATTTGGTAGGGGCATTGAGGCCCATAACATTCCAAGAAAGTATTTTCATTGTTGTTCAGGAAGGGTATTTCCCTTCCCTACTTTCCAAAGGCCTATAATTTTGGATTGGCTCTCCATTTCCCCTTCTTTATTTCTTGATTCATTCAAAGATTTGCGGCTCTTCTTGGGAGGAGTCGAGCCAAAGTCAAGTTTCCCCTTTACATCTATAAACTGGTTCCATCCCAGTTTCCTTTTCTCCTTGACCTTCGAATACATTACAACTAAGGGTGTATCCTGAACCAAATAAATATCCTCATCATCAATCATATAATCCTAAAGAAGTCTCTGAGTCTTTTGATCCAGGTGCATTTCAAATCATGTGGCATCAAGGAAGGAAACATCATTAGAGGGTTAGGGATTTCTATTGAAAGATCGAACAATTGTTTTGATGATAAAAGATCATTTAATGGAAAAGCCAAGCAATCAAAAATTTCTTTTGAGGGGAGCTCCAAGGGGATAGACAAAGGGCTAAGAGGAAAATTGGTTTGGACTTGAACTAGCGATGTCTTACCATCTAAGAGAGAGAGAGATCATCTTCAACCTCCATGTCTACTTTTATGTCTTTAGCAATAACATCCTCCTATTGTAAAATGTTACCTAGAGCCATAACTTTACCTTTGTTTGATTCTATTAAAACAAGAGCACCCCTTGCTCGCTTATGTTGCTAATATGGAAGAATTCACTATGTGTTGCGTTGATGTTTTGTCATTGATGTCAACACTAACTGTTATGGTTGGTTACCGACATAATATCTAGTGTTACCGATGGAATGGACTATCTGTTCGACACTTCCAACATGTTTGGATCAATGGAGTATGTTTGGTTTTATGAGTTACATGTTTTTGGAGCATGTTCTAGTCAGTTGGTATTAACTTGGTGATCAGATGCTATCATACACTCTAGTAAGCCTATATTGGTAATGGTTTAAGGTTTTATCGGTAGAGCTTTTATAGAGAATCTTTGACAAGATGCATAAGTGGTATTGGTGCACCTTCTAGATGGAATTCAAGATGCATAAGGAAATATTTTACCATGCCTCGACTAGTTGGAGATATCACTTTGGCGTGGTGGTCGTAGATTAGGTCTAGAACCTATCTAGGTTATGGACCAATATCATGTTAACGTGTTCTCTACACGTTAATGAGATGATTTATGAATTGGTTAATATTGTTTTGGTCTAAAGCTGACATGGAATATCATTGTAATATGGATGTATGCAATGATCTTACTGTAATATATTTTGGGTGGCCGACCTAATTGGTTTAGGCCTTACGGTTTGTATAAATTGATGTAAGATCTCATTGTAGATTATGGGAATGGGTATGGGAATAGAAATTTATGTCGTGGTCGTGGAATGTAATATCATATGCGAAGGAGATTTGGTCAATCATTGAAGATTGAATTGGGTTTATGTAAGAGGTCAAAGGCCTCCGGTATTGAGCTTAACCGAGACTATAATCATGCATGGTAGGTGTTATTTGTGGCAGTTCATTCTTCTGGATTGTTGTCCAATTATTTTGAGGTGGTTATAAACTCTCTGTAATTAGTGAGACTCTTTTACAATGAGAAGTACACTCTAGGCAGTGTGCCTTCTTGCATGTGTAGACCCTTCATTGGATCACATACTTTCTGTAGAAGTATCATCTGACTGTTGGTAGGCTTCCCACCATGGTTTTTCCCTTTACCGGGTTTTCCACGTACAAATCATTGTGTTATGTGGTATGGTTGCATTGTGTTGATTATCTATTTCATTCTTAAGTTTAATTGTTTACTGCTATTTGTTTTTGTTATTCTAGTATTCAATGTTTATGTGCTCCGGTTAAAGGTTGTAAATTAATATTGATTGATAAGATATATTGCCAATTGATTCAACCCCCCCTGTCTCAGTTGTCCACCAATTATACTAACAATTTGTATCAGAGCTTTAGTCCTATTTTGCAGAAACTTAAAAACTTGAGGCATATCCTATGGCAACTTATCCACCAACAACTATTTTCAAAAGAGAAATCCCTAAGCTTGATGGAACAAATTATGGGATATGGAAAATCTGAATGGAGACTCATCTTATATGTATTGGCAAGGATATTTGGGAGATCACTGAGAAACGATATACACCTTATGATCTGGCATTTGGTAATCCTACTCCTATAGACTTGGACAAAAATATTGAAAATCATTGTAGAGATAGAGAAACCCTAATGTGTGCACTTACAAATTAGAAAATCATGGGATTGATTGATAAATTATATGCAAAGGTTATGTGGGATAAATTGCAAACTCTGAATTAAGGTGACCCTACTGTCAAAATTACTAAACTTGACGGTTAGTGGGTAAGATGTGAGAACTTGAAGATGGATGACAATGAAAGAATTGCTACATTTATGGAAAGAGTAAATGAGATTGTCATGGGAATTCAATGTTGTGGAGGATCTCTAATTGAAGATGAAATAGTTTCAAAAGTCTTGAGAGCCCTTCTACCGGCTTACAAGATGAAGGCAACTGCAATTAATGAATTGAGAACAATGGAAAACACTTTAGTTAATAGAGACATTCTGATTAGGAAATTATCTACTTTTGAGATTGAAGAATTTGGATCTTCTGGAGTTGCAAAGTCTAAATCTACTTTTCATGCATCATTGTCATCTACCGGCAAGAGTGATTGGAAAGCCCTGTCGAAAAAAGAATTGGAAGATATGAGGAAAGAGGATGAAGAATTTGAGAAACTTGAAGCCTTATTTTCTAGAAGAGTACCTAATGGATCGATAGGTAGTAAGTATGAGCAAAAAGAACCTTTTATATGTTTTGCATGTAATAAGATTGGTCATTTTGCATCTAGATGTCCTGAAAGGAATGCAAGATTTGAAGAAAGAGTTTTAAGAAATCATTCAAGCCTAATCAAAACAAATATTGATTCAAGAAAAAAAAACAATGCTACACAGCGGATGAGGAAGGAGTAGGTGATGCTTTGATGATGAACCGACAAAAGACTCTGCTAGTGGATCTGGAAATGGAAAGGAAGATGAACCAGAACTGGCTATCAAGAATGAAAAGAAGGCCCTGGTAGCAAAATTTGAAGATAAGGATGAGTGGGTAATTGATAGTGGATGCTCACATCATATGACTAGAGATAAAAGAAAATTTCTATCCCTACAAGAATACAATGGCAATCAAGTAAGATTTGGAGATGACAAAGCATGTATGATAAAAGGTAGAGGCACTATTTCTCTGGATGGTAAGAAAAATACTGATAATGTCTATTATGTAGAAGGTTTAAAGAATAATCATTTAAGTGTTGGTCAATTGGTGGACAGGGGATTTTCAACTTGAATTCAAAGATAGAAAATGCAAAATCATTAACAAAACTGGTTTGGAGATTGCAACCGATACTCAGATTGGAGGTAATATTTTTCACCTAGACATTGGTAATAAGACATATTTGATTGCACATATTGATGAGAGATGACTATGGCATAAGAGATTGTGTCATTTTAATTTTTATTGTATTGTTAAGATCTATTGAGAGATGGACCAACTAGGACTCGAACCTAGGACCTTCCATGCATTGCTGGAGTGCTCTACCACTGATCTACTGGCCCCACTTGGACTAGTCCATTGTCAATCTAGGTGTGGATTATTTACAAAACCAAAACTCCCCCTTAAGCCACACCTCTCGTGGGCTTGGGGCCCCTATCCTGAACCTAGCTCTGATACCATGTTGAGACATGGACTAGCTAGGACTCAAACCTAGGACCTTCCATGCATGGCTAGAGTGCTCTACCACTAAGCTACTAGCCCCTCTTGGACCAATCCATCATCGGTCTAGGTGTCACTTATTTCCAACACCAACAAGATCAATTCAACAAAGGCAGTTAGAGATATACCTAAGATTATGAAGCCTCATAATTTGGTATGTAAGGAATGTCAATTGGGAAAGCAAGTTGGAACTTCCTTTAAGCAAAATTTGAAGATAAGGATGAGTGGGTAATTGATAGTGGATTCTCACATCATATGACTGGAGATAAAAGAAAATTTCTATTCCTACAAGAATACAATGGTGATCAAGTAAGATTTGGAGATGACAAAGCATGTATGATCAAAGGTAGAAGTACTCTTTCTCTGGATGGCAAGAATAATACTGATAATGTCTATTAAGTAGAAGGTTTAAAGCATAATCATTGAAGTGTTGGTCAATTGGTGGACAAGGGATTCCAACTTTAATTCAAAGATAGAAAATCCAAAATCATTAACAAAACTGGTTTGGAGATTGCAATCGGTACTCAGATTGGAGGTAATATTTTTTACCTAAATACTGGTAATAAGACATGTTTGATTGCTCGTATTGATGAGAGTTGGCTATGGCATAAGAGGTTGTGTCATGTTAATTTTTATTATATTTTTAAGATTTTTTGAGACATGGACCAACTAGGACTTGAAACTAGGACCTTCCATGTGCTGCTGGAGTGCTCTACCACTGAGCTACTAGCCCCTCTTGGATAAGTCCATCATTGGCCTGAGTGTGGATTATTTCCAACACCAACACCCCACCTTAAGCCACACCTCTCATGTGGTTGGGGCTCCTAACCTGAACTTGGCTCTGATACCATGTTGAGACATGAACTAGCTAGGACTCGAACCTAGGACCTTCCATGCATTGCTGGAGAGCTCTACCACTAAACTACTGGCCCCTCTTGGACAATTCCATCGTCGGTCCATGTGTGGCCTATTTCCAACACCAACAAGATAAGTTAAACAAAGGAAGTTAGAGATATACCTAAGATTATGAAGCCTCATAATCTAGTATGTAAGGAATGTCAATTGGGAAATAAAGTTAGAACTTCCTGTAAGAGAATACATGATATATCTAATGATGTGCTTGATTTAATTCATGCTGACTTATGTGGTCTATCAAGAACCGAAAGATTTGAAGGTGATAGGTATTTCATGCTAATAATTGATGATTATTCTACAATGATGTGGATGACTTTTTTAAGGGAGAAGTCTAAAACTTTTGAGAAATTCAGGATCTGTAAAGCAAAGGTGAAAACTGAAACTGGATTGAAAATCAAATGTTTGAGATCAGATCAAGGCGGTGAGTTCACTTATCATGAATTTAACACTTATTGTGAGACAAATGGAATTAGGAGACAGATATCTACACCTCAGACTCCTTAGTAGAATGGTGTAGTGGAAATGGAGAATATACCCATTTTGGATGCAGCAAGAACCATGATGATGGAAGCCAAATAGTCTCACATCTACTACAGAGAAGCAGTGAGTGAATCAGTCTACACATTCAATAGAGTTCATATCAAAGGTGAAATCAGTAAGTCTCCTTATGAATTATGGTTTGGACATAGACCCACTGTTAAATATTTTAGAATTTTTGGAAGTAAATGTTATATTAAAAGGGATGATTCAATTGGGAAGTTTGATCCTAGATATGATGAAGGAATATTTACTAGATATTCAAATCAGAGAAAAGAATATAGATGTTATAACAAAAGATTGCAGAAAATTGTGGAGAGCACAAATGTGAAAGTGAATGAGCAATACAAAAATCAATCTACATCATATGATAGGGAACCAATAGTGGAAATGATCATAACTAAACCAACAATGCCTCAGCCAGTACAAGACACTGAGACAGTTACACCAGTACAATCAAAAAATTCAATTATGACTCATGATCAAAACAGTGAACCTGAAGTTCACAAGACACCAAGCTATGTAAGATTAAATCATTCTGAAGATCAAATCATTGGAGATAGGAACAAGGGAGTTATGATGAGAAGAAAACTGGTAAATGAAGAGGTATGTCTTATTCCTCAAATTGAATCGACATCTCTTATGGAATCTTGTAAAGATAAACATTGGTTAAAGGCTATGAAAGATGAATTAGATAAGATAGAGAAGAATGAGACTTGGAATTTAGTTCCCCAGTCTAAAAATAAGAATGTTATTGGAACTAAATGGGTTTTTAGAAACAAACTAAATGAGGATGGTCAAGTTGTATGAAAAAAGGCTAGACTGGTTTGTAAGGGATATTTTCAAATGGAAGGAATTGATTATAGTGAGACATTTGCACCTGTAGCTAGAATTGAAGTTGTTAGACAATTTCCTACCTATGTAGGATATAAGAACTATAAGGTCTATTAAATGGATGTGAAATGTGCATTTTTGAATGGTGAACTTGAGGAAGAAGTATACATTGAGTAGCCTAGTGGGTTTTCAAGGACAGATAACAAAGATATGGTTTGTAGGTTAAGGAAAGCATTATATGGATTGAAACAAGATCCTAGAGCTTGGTATGCAAGGTTGGATAAATATCTTTTAAAGCTTGGTTTTACTAAAGGTAGTGCTGACAGTAATTTATATTACAAGATCACTGATGATGACATTCTAATTATTGAAATATTTGTTGATGATATCATTTTTTTAGGAGAAGATAAATTGTGCATGGAATTCTTTAACAATATGAACAATGAATTTGAAATGTCCATGATTGGTGAAATGAGATTTTTATTAGGTTTGGAGATTACTCAAACTAACAAAGACATTTTTATCTGTCAAACTAAGTATCTAAGGGAATTGTTGAAGAAGTTTGGTATGGATAATTCCAAACCGGTAGGTACTCCTATGGTGACACGTGAGAAATTATCTATCAAAGACACATCTGCACCAGTAAATTCAACAAGCTATAAGTCTATGATTGGTGGCGTGTTATATGTAACTCAGACTAGACCAGACATTATCAATGCAGTAAGTATTGTTTTCCACTTAGATGTTTTCTTTTTCATATCTATTGTTGCCATCAATGCCAAAGGGGGAGATTGCTGGCAATATGGAAGAATTGATTATGTGTTGCATTGATGTTTTGTCATTGATGTCAACACTAGCTCTTATGGTTGGTTACCGATAAAAGATCTAGTGTTACAGATAGAAGAGACTATCTATTGGACACTTCCGACATGTTTGGATCAATGGATTATGTTTGGTTTTATGTGTTACATGTTTTTGGAGCATGTTTTGGTTAGTTGGTATTGACTCTAGTAACCATATACCGACAAGGGTTTAAGATATTACAAGTAGAGCTTTTACTGGGAATCTTTGACAAGATGAATAATTGGTGTTGGTGTGGCTTCTAGATGGAATTTAGGATGCATAAGGTAATATTTGATCATTCCCCGACTGGTTGGAGACATCACTTTAGCATGGTGGACCTAGAATAGGTCTGGTACCTATCTAGGTTATGGACAAATGTCATGTTAACCCATTCTCTACACGTTAACGAGATGATTTATGGATTGGTTAATGTTGTTTTTGTCTAAAGCCAACATGGAATATCATTGTAATATGGATGTATGTAATGATCTTATTGTAATATCTTTTAGGTGGCTGACCTAATTGGTTTAGGCCTTAGGGTTTGTATAAATTGATGTAAGATATCATTGTAGATTATGAGAATGGGTATGGGAATAGAAATGTATGTCGTGGTCATGGAATGCAGTATCATATACGAAGGAGATTTGGTCAATCATTGAAGATCGAATTTGGTTTATGTAAGAGGTCAAAGGCCTCTGGTATTGAGCTTAACCGAGACTATAATTAGGCATGGTAGATGCTATTTCTGATAGTTCATTCTTCTGGATTGTTGTCTAATTATTTTGAGGTAGTTATAACCTCTTTGTAGTCAGTGAGACTCTTTTGTAATGAGCAGTACACTCTAGGTAGTGTGCCTTCTTGTATGTGTAGGCCCCTCATTGTATCACATACTTTCTATAGAAGTATCATCTGAGTGTGGGTAGCCTTCCCACCATGGTTTTTCCCTTTACTGGATTTTCCACATGAAAATCGTGGTGTTATGTGATAAGGCTACATTGTGTTGATTATCTATTTCATTCTTAAGCTTTATTGCTTACTGGTATTTGTTTCTGCTATTCTGGTATTCAATGTTTATGTGCTCCAGTTAAAGATTATAAAGTAATATTGATTGATATAATTTGTTGACAACGGATTCACTGCCCCCCTCTCCGTTGTCCACCGATTATCCTAACAGCTTATGCCTAACTTCATTCTTACTTTTTGAAACCTTTATGGGATTTTAAGAAAATATATTGAAGGCTCGCCTAATCAGAGAAGGGGTTTTTGCCAAACAAACTCCTCACGATCTTGTTACTTTGGATCTTAACAATCGAAGATGGGATGAGTGATGGAAAGGATGGAGGAGGGTGGGGAGAAGTGGGAGGACTAGAACCTAGGAGTGACTGAGATTTCAAGTTTACAATCAAATCCTCTGACACCCGAGAGGGCCTTGGAGTTTGAATATAGCATGAGGTTGTAGGATGAGGCGATTTTGTTGGAGATGCCAATCCCTTGTTCTCTATCTGAAGGTTCATTTTATCTTTTTTTTGAACAACATCTAGAACAGGTAGTTTTATTGTAGACGCCAATCTCTTGTTCTACATGCAAAGATTAATTTCATCATTTTTTATAACAACTATTTGATGAGGGGAGATTTCACCTCGTGCTGCAGCCATAGAGAAGTTGCGGATTATTTGATTTCAAAGAATGCATTTACAAGGAGTCTCTTTTCCTAGTCTCTAACTTTTCTTCTTCCATCCACCTACCTTTGAGACTATCTCTAATTCGCTATAAAGGCCTTATTTTAAATCTATTTCCACAAATGTTAGCCACATCCCACTTATGTCCATTCAGGAAGTCTTCCTCAATACCCACTAGAGACCCTAAAGCATCTCTTATCTTCAAAAGGGCCTCCGAACACAAAAACTCAGATGGAAGACAAACTAGAGAAAGCCATACTGGAGATTTCTGAAATCTGTGATTAGTCAAGTCGAAGCTTGTTTTCTAGTCTAAGAAATGGAAGGTCGAGCCCTGAAAAAAGAGACGACTACGATTAATGACAACATCTTTTAGCGTGGAGTCCACACAATCTAAAAAGAAAAAAATCATTCTGCAATGGTTTGATTGAGATCATTCCTAGGAAAGAGGAAGTCCACCATGACATGATTTCTTTGCTATCCCCTTGGCAGCCGCACCATTGATCAAAAAGGGCATTCTCCTTAAGATGGACAATTGTTGGGTTTAGATAATTTGAAGGAAGGACAAAAATATTACTCCCCATGTCTTTCTTATTCCACTTTTGGTGCTTATGGTCGAAAGGAGGGACTTGCCAAGTAGGAAAGGAATTTGTGGAACCTAGAGCCCCATGATCTTTGCGACTAGGTGACTCTCTCGAAGCCTTGAAGTGGGAATTAAGGCTCTGAGAATGAGTCAGTTTTTGGAAGGGAAGGACCTATTTGGCAAAAGCAAAGATGGACTTCCTAGTTTGAAGAGGAATGTTATTAGGACCTATTGCCACTTTGCTTGCCCAAGAGTCTAAGCTAGGGAACTTAGACAAAACATCATTCTGGAGGGGAGGGACCTTGGGAGTCAAGAAAAACAAACATTTCAAGGCTTTCCATGATTTTGCCATTTCAAACTACTGTAGTTTATTTCTTTAGTATTCTTGTTCTCCAAAATATTTTGATCGTTTGCTCACCAAGGGAAAACAAAGCTACGATTGAAGGAGGTGCCTAGCCGAGTCGAATGAGGAGGAAGGCCTTCCCAGTTCCATGTCTGATCGTTCCTCTTAAAACTATTATTTCTCTAGATCTTCTTATTTCTATGGGACCTCCGGATTCTCTAGTTTCTCTGGCTTCTCTGGTTTCTCTCCATGATCTTTGGTTTCTCCAAAAAAAATTTGCTGGCCTCCATCACGAGTTACTTAAAAAAATGCATCAGTATTTTTTTGCTACTAGAAAGCTAAAGGTTTGTTCTTTTAACTTTATAAGAGATAAACATTTATTTTCCATAAAATAGAATTTTGTTTTTTTATCATTGAGAAATAGAACTAATATTAATCTATTACAAATCATGGATAAAGAAGTATTTACCTAAAAGACAAGTACTAAAAAGAGATTTTTTTTTTATAGCAATGCAAAAAAAAAAAGAAGTTATAAGACATTATTCGATAGCGTTCTTTGACATCAAATTTGTTATTCGTTATGTAAATGTATAGTACTGCCTCCATTCATACATATTCAATAAAGGTCTATTTCAACAGCCGAATTCATCCATGCCAGCGGAAAGGTACAAGTATGTTTATGGGTAACCAAATGTTCGAAATTTGTCATTGTTATCGTTTCCGTCTTCATAGCTTATTCGTGTCATATTGAATGGAATATTGGTACCTGCACATACCTTTAACGCTGTTCATGAATGGAAACCAAAGAGCTTTCAGTGCATTGGAATCAATTATTTATGCCCAGTGGATTTTCTGCATTTCTTTTGGAGAATACATTTAATATCTCTAGGTGGATAGAAGTATGAGTTTCTCTTTGCTCATGGATGTAAAGGTCTTCTTATCGATAGATAATTTTATTGATACAATTTAAGAATACTAATTTTCAGTGTCAGTATTCATCACCTTAAACGAAGTAACGAGATTGTCTCCTAATTATGTTTGGGAATTTATATTCCTTCAAAAGGGAGACGGTCATGAGTTTCTAACTTTTTAGACATAATAGTCCAAGTTATTTAAAATATCTGTTCAAAGAAAAAGAAAAAAGTATATTTTACAATGTTAATTTTTGAAACTTTAGTATTATGGGATTTGCTTTCACTCTTTTTCTTTTCATTTCAATTTCATTTGTTTTAAAAAATTACAAGATTCCATAAACATGTCTTTTTATATAATATATTATGACTTGATTTGAATCTTATTATTAGTACTTGACCAATAATATATATGAATTTATTGTTTCAATGATTTTTAAAAATATTTCAATAATTAAAGATGCATGATATTTTTTTAGGCAATTTTTTAAGTCATTAAAATAATATTTCATATAATATTGTCAAGCTTGAAAGTTTAGGGTGGTGAAGTCAACTTTTCAATTTGCTAGATTTCATTTGTGGGCTATTATTTTTTTAGAGTTTCTATAATCAACATTTTGAATCATATTTTATGTTGCATCATTATGATGTTGAGCTAGAAAAGAAAACATGATGGTGAGTTATAAAAGAGAATATATTTATTTTAATAAAATTTTATATTTTGTGAATATTTAAATAAAATAAAAAAATGTAAATATACATATTGTAGTCATGCATTTATTAAATACTTTCATTTAGGTTGATTTTTAATTAAAAAATGATTAATAAGCTTATTTATGATTTCAAATAAAAAATAAAAAATTATGTGTAATAAGTAAAATAAGTTATGTAATAAATTTTCTCTTAATTTATTTTTTCAATTCAAACAAATCATTTATTGTCTACCTTATCATATGATTAATCTGAGAATAAAAATCATTATTAAAAAATGACATAATAAAATGTAAAAAAATTAGCGAAAGAAAATACTCTTAATATTTTCCATTTTAATGTTGTTTATAAACAAAAAAAAATTGAAAATAAAAAAAATATAAAATGCTACAAACAATGCAATAAATTCAG
Organism: Cryptomeria japonica; assembly: GCF_030272615.1. NCBI lineage: Eukaryota > Viridiplantae > Streptophyta > Pinopsida > Cupressales > Cupressaceae > Cryptomeria > Cryptomeria japonica. Next base: position 111,948,032 of record NC_081415.1, on the reverse strand, counting down.
CAATTGAATTTGTACAAACTTCATATTAATTTAATAAATATTAAATTAAATGTTAACCATATACTATTTTTCTCTACAAAAAATTAAGATCTAAGATCAAAACCAAAGTCATGCTTTTAACCCAACCTAGACGACGATCTTGTAGATCATTACAACACCATCATAGCCATAAATTAATTGAATTGTAAAAGCACCATTAACTAACTTAACTAACTTTTGGTTTTGACCTCTCTTTATATGCTACTGGTAAATCATCCACAATGCCTTTAAATTCCTCTAAAAACTGGTACTGCTTGAAAGAAATCCACAATGCCTTTGAATTCCTCTATTAAAAACTGGAACTGCTTGAAAGAACTACAATGGAATATATTTCTTTATATCTTATGCATCTCCTCTTTATTTCTGTTTCATTACAGTCCAGTTTTATTATCGCTTGCAATAATAACTTCATGTTTAGATTTTCATTCCGTAAATTCTTCGATGTGCAAACTTACTAGCCATTATATATATTTTTGCATTGATCGTGTTTAATAATTAATTGAAAAATAAACAGTTGTTATATTTTAATTATTAATTAATTATTAAAAATAAACAGTTGTTAGCATACAATATAGTAGACAACAGATTGGAAGATGGTAGTTTATTTCTTTTGTTTGTTTTTCCTGAGAATCTTTAAATGTAATGTTAATAATTTTGGACTTCAAACATTTTTTCAATTTAAAACAATTTCATCACTCCAGTAGGCAGAAATGGGCTTAAAATATATATATATATATCTCTTTAAATGAGCTTGTTTGAAATCAGTTTCTCATTTACTTTTGGTTTTTCTCCAGTACAGTGAAATGTTACATCAGGTGAAAATAGTAAATATCTGATAAAAAATAATAAAATCGTTAAGTAAATAATTTTCAGATATTTCAATGCAAAAAACCCATTCAGGCATAGAACCATTTTTTAAACTTTTGTGGATCCATTTGGCTTGCACTTATCATTTAATCTATTTCAAAGCAAATCCAAACCTTTTGAGAACTGAACAAAGAAAAACTCAGCCAAATTTGTCATAGGCTTGCATGATATCCGATTTGAGAACCATCGCTTGTATATTGTGGGTAGAAATAGAATTCAACACCTCATGAGCCAGAGTAGCTCCATCCAAAGTCTCTTTACCAGGAATAAAACCCTCTTTAAATCCTTAGAAACAAACTTAGCAATAAATTTAGCAAGTCTCAATAAAATTTCTTTTGTAAAAATCTTGAAAAGAGTGATGGGTAAAGCGCCAATGGCCCAAAATTCAGACCTTCATTTCCTTCTAGATTCTTCTTATATGCCAAAAAAAAATATCCATATCAATGATGTCCCAACATTTCTAATAAAAAAGCAGCAAAACCATGAGGACAAGGGGCGTTCTCTAGAATCATTAAAAAAACAAATTCCTTAACTTCCTACAAAGTAAAGGGAGATAAAAACATAGTATTATTGTCATTAGAAACACGAGGAAGAATGGAATCCAAAATGAAAGGAGAAGCTCTAATACGCTTAGCAAAAACCAAATCCTTAAGAAATTAGTAGCTTCTTTGGAAATTTATTTATCCTTCTCAAGAATGTTCCAAGTAGAATCTTGAATACAAAGAATTGTATGTATTTTCTTCTAATCATAGTGGAGGCATGGAAAAACTTAGTGTTTCTATCCCCGTCTTCAAACCAATGTTCTCAAGACTTTTGCTTCCAAAAACTTTCAAAAAAGAAAAAGAATTTCAGCCAATTCAGTCAATAAGGAAGATTAAAGAGAATAGGAATTTGAATCCATTCCATCCTTAATAATCTTATCATTTAATTATTGCAACTCTTGTTGGATCCTAACTTTTTAACAAAAATGTTCTTAAAATGAGACACATTCCAATCCTTAATATTTTTCTTGAGAAAATTCTACTTTTTCACTATCTAAAACATCTTAGACCCTTCAAAAAAAAATGAGAATTCTTCCGCAAAAACTCTTAGCGAGAAAAGACTTATCCTTAAACCTATCCTTAAACCACTTTGGTTCAAATTTAAAAGGACGTGGAGCTCTGTCCTCAATAATTGAAAACATAATAGGGAAATCATTACCCATTTTATTAAGATCATTAGTAGCTTGAAAGAAGGGTTTCCAAGGAAACACAAAAACCAAATTCTTACCCAACCAGCAATGATCTCTCTCAAGCGCCTTATTTTTGACATCAACTGAGTAAAAAATTAGAATGAAAGTATTTGAGGACAAAACCTAAAAGAAAAGCATACTAAACCAATTTGCATGAACTCACTTATGAAGCGGAGATAATGAAATTGATTCACCCCCAAACCTACAGAATGACTGCAAATGCATGGAGATCCAACACCCTCATTTTTAATTTGTTTCAAAATATCCATTTATTATCATAATGAATCCATGTTAGAAAGGAGGCTGAAGTAACAACATTAAAGGATAATCAATCTATAATAAACTTAATCAAATCATAATCTTTATAATAGTATTTTTAACTAGCAGTAATATTGATTTGTCAATATATGAATATATGTTTTTCCATTTGTTTTAATTTTTGTGTTATTATTTTAATGTATTCAAACTTAAGTTTATATTTAATAATAGTTTGGATTATATTTTATTTTCAATCTGTTCTTTCACAATGCTTTTATTTTAATATATTAAAACTTAAATTTAATTTTATAAAATTTTTAATGAATTTTTCTTCAAAATCTTTAAAATCGTATATACATTTAAAATTTACAACTTATAAATTATTATTATTAAATTTATAAAATAAAGATTATAAATAATGATATCTTTAGATCTCTTTCACATATATCTTTCAAAATATAAATATGATAGCTTAAATAATTATATAAAGATGAATGAAATAATTTTTAGACCTCTTTTACATGTATCTTTCAAAATATAAATATTCTAATTTAAATAATTCTATAAAGATGAATGCTATTTCAAAATAAGAACGAAAACTATATTGCTTTAGCTGCTAAAAGGATGCTTTTGCAAAACATATGAAGCAAAAAAATAGAGTTAATAACATTCATATATTATGACACAGTTATGTGAGATTTTGTTACTAGAAAAGAAATTGGTTATTAATTTGAGTGAAATAAGAAGAAAAACAAGCCTGTTAAATGTGTTATCTCTAAGTGCCCTTTATAGTTTTGAGCCAAATAAGAAGAAAAACAAACCTGTTAAATGTGTTATCTCTAAGTGCCCTTTTATAGTTTTTAACATATCTCTATAATGCTCTTGTTAGGATTCTATTTGGTTCAATTCTAGATTTATAATTATAGTTAGGATTGGAATAAAAATAGTAGGCCTAATTCAATAAGGATTAGGGTTCATTATGCTTTACTATTAGGGTTAGGATTTGATTTGGTTTAAAATAGTAGGCCTAATTCAATAAGGAATAGGGTTCATTTTGTCTTGCTATTAGGGCTAGGGTTATGGTTGTAGTTAGGGTTTACATCATTGTTTAGTTTAGGTTAATGGTCAGGGTTTGGATTTATCATTATTTTGAGAATTATGTCTAGGGTTAAGGTTAGAGTTAGGATTATAGTTAGGGTTTACATCATTGTTAGGGTTAGGTTAATGGTTAGGGTTTAGATTTACATCATTGTAAGGGTTAAGGTTCTTGTTAGGCTTAATTTTTAGGTATATGGTTAGGATTATCTCTATGATTAGAGTTTATATCATAAGGTTAGGGTTATGATTGTGGTTAGGGTTAGGGTTAAGGATTAGGTTTAGGATTATAGTTAGGGTTTACATCATTTTTATGGTTAGGTTAATGGTTAGGGTTTGTATTTACATCATGTTTAGTGTTGCAATTAATGTTAAAATTGTGGTTAGGCTTAGGATTTAGGGTTATGGTTAAGATTATATGTAGGGTTAGGACCTTTATATCATAGGGCTAGGGTGGTTATGGTTATGGGTTAGGGTTAGGATTATAGGTAGGGTTTACATAATTGTTAGGATTTGGATTTTCATCATGATTAGGGTTAGGGTTAAGATTGTGGTTAGGATTAGGATTTACATTTATGGTTAGTTTTTATGTTTAGGGTTGTTGTTTATACATCACCGTGTTATGGTGAAGGTGATCACAATGGTTAGGGTTATGGTTAAGTTTAAGATTATGGTTAGACTTAACATTTATAATTATGGTTAGGGTTATGTCTAGGGTTAGGATTTATATCATAGGATTAGGGTTAGGGTTAGGATTATAGATAGATTTTACATCATTGTTAGGGTTAGGTTAATGGTTAGAGTAAGGGTTAGGGTTAGGGTTAAGATTGTGTTTAGGCTTAGGATTTATGGTTATGGTTAGGATTATGTGTCGAGTTAGGATGTATATCATAGGGTTATACTCAGGGTTAAGGGTTAGGGTTATAGTTATGGTTTGTATCACTTTTAGGGTTAGGTTAATGGTTAGGGTTATGGTTGCAATAAGGGTTGATATCATTGTTAGAGTTAAGTTAATGGTTAGGCTTGGGATTTAGTATTATTGTTATGATTATTTCTAGGTTTAGGGTTTATATCATGGGACTAGGATTATGGTTAGGATTAGGATTTATGATTATGGTTAGTTTTACATTTAGGGTTAGGGTTTATATCACAACATGAGGGTTAGGATTAGCATCAGGGTTAGGGTTATGGTTAAGTTTATGATTGTGGTTCAAAGGATTAATATTTAGAATTATGGTAAGGGTTATGTCTATGGTTAGGGTTTATATCATAGGGTTAAGGGTTAGGGTTAGGATTATAGATAGATATTACATCATTCTTAGGTTTACGTTAATGGTTAGGGTTAGGGTTAGGATTATAGATAGATATTACATCATTCTTAGGTTTACGTTAATGGTTAGGGTTAGGGTCGGGGTCAATTATGTTTAGGCTTATGATTTATGGTTATGCTTAGGATTATGTGTAGGGTTAGGGTTATAGTTGTGTTTTGCATCACTTTTAGGGTTAGGTTAATGGTTAGGGTTTGCATTTACATCATGGTTAGGGTTAAGGCTAGGGTTAGGGTTAATATTGGGGTTATGCTTAGGCTTTAGGGTTTATATCATAGGGTTAGGGTTAGGATTAGGATTATGTTTATGGTTTATATCATTGTTAGGGTTAAGTTAATGGGTATAGTTCAGATTTACAACATGGTTAGGGTTTGGCTAATGGTTATGGTTTGCATCACTTTTAGGGTTAAGTTAATGGTTAGGGTTAGGATTGTAGTAAGGGTTTACATCATTGTTAGGGTTAGGATTGTAGTAAGGGTTTACATCATTGTTAGGGTTAGGTTAATGGTTAGGTTTTGCATTTAGGGTTTAAGGTTAAAGTTAGGGTTAGGGTTACAATTATTGTTAGGGTCAGAATATAATGTTATTGTTTTGTTTTAATTTATAGGGTTAGGGTTTATATCATGGACTTAGGATTAGGGTTGGGATTAGGATTTACGATTATGGTTAATTTTATGTTTAGGGGTACGGTTTATATCACAATTTTAGGGTTAGGGTTTATATTAGAGGGTGAGAGTTAGGGTTAAGGGTTAGGGTTGGGATTATAGTTAGGGTTTACATCATTATTAAGGTTAGGCTAATGGTTAGGGTTTAGATTTATATCATGGTTAGTATTAAGGTTAGGGAAAGGGTTAAGATTATGGTTAAGCTTAGGATTTAGGGTCACATTTAGGATTTTTTCTAGGGTTATGATTTATATTTATTGTTATGGTTATGGTTTGGATTTATATTTATGGTTTACATCACTTTTAGGGTTAGGTTAATGGTTAGGATTAGGATTGCAGTACGAGTTTACATCATTGTTAGGGTTAGGCTAATGGTTAGGTTTTGGATTTAGGGTTAAGGTTAGGGTTAGGTTTACAATTGTTGTTAGGATTATTTCTAGGGTTAGGCTTTATATCATGGGATTATGATTAAGGCTAGGATTAGGATTTACAATTATGGTTAGTTTTGTGTTTAGGGTTAGGGTTTATATCACAACATTAGGATTGGGGTTAAGGGTTTAAGATTTATGTTAGAGGCTTAGAGTTATGGTTTTAAGGGTTAGGGTAAGGATTGTAGTTAGGGATTACATCATTGTTAGGGTTAGGCTAATGGTTAAGGTTTATATCATAGGGTTAGGGTTAGGATTAGGATTATGTTTATGGTTTATATTATTGTTAGGATTAAGTTAGTGGGTACAGTTTGGATTTACAACATGGTTAGGGTTAGGGTTAGGGTTAGGCTAATGGTTATGGTTTGCATCTCTTTAAGGGTTAGGTTAATGGTTAGGGTTAGGATTGTAGTAAGGGTTTACATCATTGTTAGGGTTAGGTTCATGGTTAGGTTTTGGATTTAGGGTTTAAGGTTAGAGTTAGGGTTAGGGGTTAGGATTTAGGGTTTTATATTAGAGGGTTAGAGTTAGGGTTTTCATTTAGAGGGTTAGAGTTAGAGTTAAGGGTTAGGGTTAGGATTGTAGTTAGGGTTTACATCATTGTTAGGGTTAGGCTAATAGTTAGGGTTTGGATTTATATCATGGTTAGGGTTAAGGTTCAGGATAAGGTTAAGATTATGGTTAGGCTTAGGATTAGTGTAATGCCCCGCCAGGAAACCCCGAAGGGATTAAGCCAAAACACAAGAATAGAGTGCAAATTTTTTTTTTTTAAAGTTACAACACATAAGATGCAACAAGATATCAAAGATTCAGATTACATAGCGGAAGACTTCAACTAACTCCTAAAGAGTTTCCCAATGAGATTACTTAATTTTCATAGTTCACTTAACTCATACAAGCTTTTCAATTTAAAATTACAAACCATACATCTACATTTTCTAATACACTAGGATTTCATCATAACATAAGAGATCATTCCAAGCATATTAAATTCCTAACAACAGCTGAGTATAATTCATTACTCTAAGATACATTATTCCATATTCCAACTTAATGCATTTAAAGGATGATTACACACATACATTTACGATAAATCGCATCCCAACCAATTATCCACTTAACCATTCAACATAAATTAATCATACATGATAAAGTTGAATAAAGAGACATAAGGGAATGCATCACATAACACCATAATGATCTCGGAGTTCACCCCTAAAGGGCTACATCTCCGGGTCTGCTCAACTGCAAGACCCCCTCTGATAAATAATAAAGTTAAGAGTACAAGAGGTTACACTATACAATCCAGCCATCAAGGCGATACATAAGCAATATACAATGACCACAACGGTCAATAATACATAAACGATCCTTACAAGGAACAGGATCCAGCTGAACATAATCAAGCTAATACAAAGGTCCAGAAGAGCATCCATAAAACTGAGCCATCACCACCCAAAGTCTAACAAGAAACTGACACTCACAAGGGCAGCGACAAAGGACGACTCACACATGTACTCAAAAATAGGACAAAATGACAACACCCTAGCGAACGTAGGGACAAGTGTCATCACACAACCTGGTATGGATACCATGGCAAGTCTTCATAGGTCCCGGCCCATACACTGGTAACCCTGGCAACCTAATCCGAACTTCCGGCTCATCCAAGCCTCATGTGGACCCACACATCCTCTCGTGAAGACAAGGAAGATGGTTTGCCATTTCAGGCCTTCTCACAACATGTCGAGTCTATGATAGCACTCGTCCCATGTGTGAGGCACATTATCTTATTTATAAATTACATTCTAATCTATTTAGGTTATCACTTATTAGACTCACTTTCGACGGGTTACCCAGCAGCCACTTTGGGCACGGCCCCCAATCGAAAGCCACTTTCCCATATGACACTAGACTAAACTCAGACGAACTCAAAACCAAGGAATACACATGGTCAGACGAACGGAGTTCAAGAAGAGATACACAATCATCAGGGCCTACACGACTCAAAAGTAATCACTTACTGATGGTACTCTAACTAGAGACCCAACCAACAACGGTCAACCACAATCATCATTCGACTCACACATAAAGAGGATATGATCAAAATGACACTACCACAATACAACAGCCAACTCGGAACAGAGGACTGAAACAGGTACCCCAAGCCAAGCCATACGACAGGGTCCTACTAAACAAAGCAAAACATGCCATTTCATAATTAAAGGCGAATACAGAAATTAAACTCGCAAGGCAATAATCAGAAAAGACAATATTTCCTCAATTTGATTTAAACATTAAAATCGATCAAGTTTTCTACATGATCTAAAAATAGGTTACAGTTATCTACCTCATCAAGGGATAAGTTCTTGGTTTTTCTAACTCCTAAGGTTCAAAGCATCGAACAGGCATATTAAGCCGTAAAGAGTTTTAACCAATTCATATTATTAAATCTCAGACAACCATTAATCAAATAATTAAGATATTTAATCTGCAACAAAACATCATTAACATACTGGTCTAAAACCGTCCTCTACAGTTTCGTATTATTTCTCAAGCCCAGATGCATTATACGGATTACGGAAATATATAAATGTAGAAAGAGAATCTAAATGGAGATAATCATTTCCAAAATCCAAATCTTAATTCCCTACGCACGTATAGCAGAATCCAAAATGAACTGTTAATTAAAGAGTATATTTATTATTCCACGATAAATAAAACATACACAATTAACGACTAATAGTGCACAATAACCCAGTTAATTATTAGTTAATATATAATTATTAATCTCTATCAATAAAATATATCTCACTAATGATTAATGTATTTGTACAAATTTCGAATTAATATCGATGGGTATAAATACACAACTTAATTTCCATTAATCCTATATATAATAAGCATTAATCCATAAATGGAAACTTAATCATTAAACTAATATTCATTAACATGGTATTAAAACCATATGTTTTTTTGAATACCAACAAAATACATTAATCAAAAAAAATGATTTATAAACTACGTTTAACAAAACGCAAATTAAAAAAAAAACCATGTTCTTTTCCTTTTTTAAAAAAAAACGCGTTCAAACGATGAAGGCGAGGCGGGCTGGGAAGGGTCGTGCCCTAACCCTAGCCCTAGCCGCAGCTTTGGGAATCCTTGTGGGCGGCGCTCACGGCGGTGCCCGCAGGTGCCGCGGCGCCCTACGGCCACCGCGGCCCCTGCGGCCACCGTCGTGAGCCGCAGGCACCACGGTCTGCGAGAAGACAAGGGAACGGGGGGAGGAGCAAGGGGGACCTGCGGGGGGCCCCTGCGGTGGCCGTAGGGCACTGCGGCACCACGGTCTGCGAGAAGACAAGGGAACGGGGGGAGGAGCAAGGGGGACCTGCGGGGGGAGGAGCAAGGGGAACCCCAACTCACCGCTTGTCCAAAACAAGACCTCCGCCCAGTTTGGTAGACCAAACAAAAAAAAAATAACGCACAGTTCGGTTTCAAACAAAAACACCCAGCTCGACATAAAATAATATATATTTCTTTTTTAAAAACACACAGTCCGAAATGAACACAAACGCCCAGCATGAAATTAAATGTTTTCTTTTCCCCTTTAAAAACACAGTTCGAACTTGGCTAAAAACGCCATACCCAAATTTCATCACGAATATAAATTTCTAATTCACTAGGAGTTCGGTTTAAAAGAACTGGGTTTGATATCAAATTTTCTTGATGGATTTCCCATCCTTTCCAAAAACAAGGGTTTCAAACACTCTAACAGCAAAGAGGAAATACACATCTCCAAAAGAAAACTCCAGCCAAACTCATATGAACACTCAAGTTGATTTTCCAATCACAAATTCATTTCTTTCAATCAAACAGTAAATTCTTTGGCAACAAGAAATCAGTTCTAGCATCATTCCTTCCCAAACCCCCAATTTCATTCTAAAATCTTTTCCACCAAAAATTTTCTCCAAAATGTCCATTCTCCCCAATTTTCCCCAATTTTGGGTTATATGGAAGAGTTGACCCAAAAATTCCATTTTTGGAATAAAAACTTTTATTTAAAAATAATACTCAAAAATTAATTCTTTTTAACTATCAACAAATTAACTTGCTTAATCAATTAAAAGTCGATTTCTTTCTCAATCGATTCAACTTAACCTTTTGCAATTAAATACAAATCCTTCTTTTTCAACAGCATATATAAATAATGCATTTAATAATCAAAATCAGTCATTTAAATCGAATTTGCTTCCAATTTAAAACAGGCAATTCATTAACAAGAAAAATCGCATAACGAAAACCCGTTTACTTTAGCCCATTAATCTTCATTGCACAAACGCATATTAATCAAGATAATTACTAAAGACTAATTAACCAATTTAACCATGCACATCAAGCATGCAAACCGAGAAGGTCAACCAAACAGACGACTCGCAAACCCAAACAAAAAGGGATTACCGACGATGACTGGCGATGCTCACTTGAGCACGACTAAGGCCGACTAAGGTCTTACGACCACCTAATCCAACTCTAAGGATTAAAAGGTATGCTCAAACCTGCAAAACCAGGTGACGACGAACCTCGCACTCATGCGACTTCGTACCTGAAATCTCCTACAACAAAAGATCATACATGCATACATTTATAAAATCTAATGAAAGCGTTAGTCCGATACTAAAATCACGAAATAGGTACACTAAATAACCTGCATACAACTAGTGAGAAACCTCATCAATAGCTATGCGTTAATTCAAACATCTGACTATAACATAATATTACGATAAACTAATCAAGATTAAACCAAGGTTAGAGATCGATTATGGTAGGGGTACTACAATTAGGGTTACGTTTAGGATTATCTCAAGGGTTAGGGTTTGTATCATAGGTTAATTGTTAGTGTTAAGGGTTAGGGTTAGGATTGTAGTAAGGTTGAATTTAGGGTTATATTTAAGTTTAGGGTCAAGTTATGGTTTAGAGTTCAATCAAGTTTAAATTAGAGATATTGTCAAGGTGAGGGTTTTATTATGGTAAGGTTTTCACTATGGTTAGGGTTTGTATTTTTTTAATGTTGTTAAGTGAATCAATAATTAGTTTTAGAATAAATTTAAAACTAAAACAATGATTAGAGTATTCTTTTAATGTTTATCAAAGCCTAATGGTAATCAAACCAAAATATTAATGAAGGGTTTAACCTTTATGATATAATTTTAAAACTTTAAAAATTATATTGTTAGAGTTAACTTTAAGGTTAAGTTAGGGTTGGCATTCAATTAGAGAGATTAGGTTTAGGGGTTAAGGTTATAGTTAATTAGAGTTTAGTTTGAAGGTAAGGCTAGTAGGTAACTATTGTAGGATAATGCATTCATAACACTTATAATCATTTTTTATAAAATATTAAAAGAATCTTTATTATTATGTACTTTTCTTATGAATATTTTGTTTCCTTATTTATATATTTTAAAATAAAACTTGAACTTATACTCTATAGGCATTAGTAAAAGTTAATTGATAATAAATTGTTAGACTATGCTTTTAGTTGTGAAATTGAAAAAAGAAAAGAAATTAATCTAAATATATTAACAAAATTTCTATTCTACCCTTTTTGTTTTTGCATGAAAAAAAATTCAAATAATGGTAGTCAAACCAAAAAATTAATTGAGGGTTTAAACTTTTATGACATAATTTGGAAAATTTAAAAACTATATGATTAGAATTAACTTTAAGATTAGGCTAGGGTTTGCATTTATTTAGAGAGATTAGGTTTAGGGGTTAAAGTTATAGTTAATTAGAGTTTAGTGTTAAGGTAAGGTTATAAATAGGTAACTATTATAGGATAATGCATTCATAACACTTATTGTGATTTTTTATAAAATATTAAAAAAATCTTTAATATTATGTAATTTTCTTATGAATATTGTTTTTCCTTATTTGAATTTTTTATGAAATAGTTACCATTAAGCTTTGTTCTAATGAAATAAATACAATTTAAAATAGCTTCAAAGTTTATTATAATTAAAATATAGACATTTTAAAATAGTTAAAAGTTTCTTATAATTAAAATTATCTTACTCATAACCTTTAATTAATTTAGACATATAACATTTTTATTCTACCTTTTCTTTTTGCATGCAAATCATTTCAGATTTTAAAATTGAAATAAATTCATTGTTTTTAATTGTTAAATGAATCAATAATTAGTTGTAAAATAGATTTACAACTCTCACTGGCATCTTGCATTCCTTCTACAATGCATTGATCTCCTCATTTCTACAATTCAAATGAGTTTATTAAAATTGAAAAAAGTTATTCATAAAGATAATGAAAACATACTATGCATCATATACAAAAATATAAAATGCAAAACCCTAAATTAAATACAACAAAACCAAACATTATATAAAAACCCTAAATCTTTTGTAGTTAGTTTATAATAAGAACTTTATTATGAGTATGTTTCATGTGTAAATGGTCCAATTATGCATATAAAATCTTTTATACTTAAACATAAATATGGAAATAAAAAAAAATGACTTTATTGATATATTTGTTGATATGTTGTTTTAATGTAGAATGAGTAAATATGTAAAAGGATAATATAGAATCATTATAAGTTCACGCTACTTTGACTATGAAGTTATGTTGTATGGACAAATTTGATTAAGGGTGATTTGACCTTCCACTTAAAAGAAGTAAGTTGAGTGACATAAAATTAATGATGTTAAGGTAAGTATTTTTCTTACTTTGCCTTGTTTTGTATTTTGAAAGAAGACTAAGAGTAAGGATCAAGTGTTAATTATATTTGATAACTCTAATGAGACAAAAACATGCATAGAAAAATCAATGAATATGTGAAGACTATATCTTGAACAGAAGTTTAATAAATTTTATAAGGCAAAAATTGTTCCTCTATGAAGTAAGAATTAGATGATCTAGCTATTTAATGATATGTTGATTTCATGTCTCTTCACCTACGTTTACTATATTCTGCTAATTACTCTAGCTTATTATGGTCTCAATAAGGCTAGAAGGAGACAAGAGGGAAGAAACAATATTCATAAGAAGGGGATTTATTTATATACTATCTTACCAAGGGATGGATGCAATAGAGAAGGTATGTATTTACTTAACTACTTCAGCTTATTTAATCTATATGACTTATACATACTGAGTTATTTTAAAAGCTTGGGGTTAAAAGTAAGTAAAGGGAATGATTACAAAAGAGAAAATAAAAGTCTTAGAATTCACATGATCAAATATTGGTGCCTCTTGGTAGGTTTCAAGGATCACTTGGTAGTCATTTTTGTCATTTTGTTCTTTTGAATGTTTGTAACAAGGTCATAAGGCCAAAAGACCAAGTTTGATGTATTATCCTCATTGGACCACTTTTGGTCATTGGAGTCAAACACATTCAATGTCTCCCTAATGGAGGATAGAAGTATCTTAGGGGTATTCCGGATCTAGTAGGTTGTTTTGAGTCACTTGCATGTGACAAATGCTAAGAAACATTACATTCTTTAGTTTTTTTCGTAAAATGTTGTCAACCCAACTTTGACAACTTTCATGACAACTTGGATTAGTTGCCTCCTAATGGCCAACCAAATCAAATTTCAGTTGGAACAAATGGAGAAAGGATGTTTAAGTCCTTTTTTTGTCAGTTTTGGATGTAATGATGAAGTTTGGCATGAATGAGAATGAATTGTTTTGCTGAAATTCTAAGTTTTCTTAAAAAGTTCACTATTCACAATGTTTCTGGATATTCATCTAGATTGAATTAACCAATCCAATGTCATAGAAACATAGACTGATGAGTTAAATTCATGGTACTTTTGATTTTATTTCATTTGGTGTTCATTTGTGAGAGATCCTACAAGTTTTGTGAAGACTGGTCCAAAAGACTACTCAAACCTAGAGGTCTTGGAGTTCAATGGCTTTAACCTAATATTCCAGCAACAGATTTGGCCAATCTCTTGGGGAATGTTAGGGAACTGTATGTATTTTAGAATGGAATTGGTTTTGGATCCAACAAAGCAATCCTTGAGTTTTTCCACCAAACCCTAGGCTTGACATTCATATGTGACAAGCCTGGTTAGTGTAGAAATTGAGTTGCAGAGAAGTGTATGGAGTGTGTGGGTGTGAACCTAGAGTTTTTGCAGAGTTTCTAAGCATAGAAACATTTGAAATCATGATATTTTTGTCTTTAATAATCATTTTTTGTGAATGAGAACAAACCCTCACGAAATATACCTAATTGGTCTAATTTTGGCTCAGTTTCGATTGACCCAATCAAACTCAAAACCTATATATAATTTTATAATATTTCATGGAGGTCCAAAATGGATGTGATAATTGGTGATTTATTTGGGATTTGTTAAGGGAATTTAGAAATGGTAAGCCAAAAGGTCAAATAGGAGGGCTAATTGAATTAGGTCTCTTACTAGGTCTAATTGAACAAAGGAGTATTGAGAACTTGATCCATGCCCTCAAAAGGAATAGTTGAGTGGTTTGTGATTGTGGAACATGAGATCACAACCACGCAACCTAGTTCCAAAGTGAAGGTATGTTCTAGAGAAGGTCTTAGGGTGTTGGGGATTGATGTGAGGAGTTGGATCTCCTTTTGAAAATTAGTTTTCTCTTTGTGTAGAGACCTCAAGAGAGGACTAGAGCAAGGATAGATTGAGGTAAGGACCTTGGAAGGTTAGGAGGAAGGACCATTTGATGGTTCCTAATGAAGCCCTTGTAGTTGAGACCCTAAGGATTCTTTTCATGTTGTTTGTCACTCTGCATCATATTAGTATCAGAGCCAATATTTGGTGTTTGAGCAGTTTATGTCAGAGGAAAATATAGAAATTGAGGCTAGTAAAATGGCTCCCAAGAGAATGAATCAAGAAGCCATCAAGAAGATGGTAGAGGAAATGTTAGAAGAGAAGTTGAAGGAGACAAAGAAGTCTAAGGATAAGGAAAAGGAAAGGGAGTCTAACTTTGAGGAAGAAGGGGGTGATGGTGATGAAGAAGAAACCCCTAATAAGGCAACAAAGATACATGTAGACCAGAAGGCATTTTTAGATGCCCTTCAATCAGTGGGTAGAGATAACATGGAAGGATTGCCAGTCTATGGTGGAAGTATGAATGTTGAGGAGTTATTTGAATGGATAGAGGTACTTAATAATCACTTTGAGTATAAGGAGACCTGTGGTGATAAAAGGGTTAAGTTGGCCAAGTTAAATTTTTAAGGGACAACCTTGTCTTGGTGGAGTTGCCTGCAAAAGGAAAGAGTGAATGAGGGCAAAAGGAAGATAACTTCATGGGAAAGGATGCATAGCAGAATCAAATCACATTTCATTCCCATTGACTATGAAGTGCAAATGTTGAAGAGATTGCAGAATCTTAGATAAAGGGAACTAGATGTGAGTGCATACACGAAGGAGTTCCACAAGAGAAGTGTCCAGTCAAGGAAGCAAGAAGATGAGGCTGAGAGGGTGGCCAAATATGTTAATGGTCTAAGAAAAAACATAGAAGATGAAATTAGTATTATGGCCCCAAAGACAATAAGTAAATATTTCTAACTAGCTTTGAGAGTAGAAGATTAGCTGAAGAGGAAGGAAGACTAGAATAATAGGGGTAGAGGTGGTAGGAACTCCCAAGTAAGGGGAAATTTTGGTGGAAGGAACCCATCCATAAGGAATGGTGAATCAAGCAATCAGGATTTAAATGGACAATCAAATAAGAGGGGTAATAGATTTAGAGGTGGAAAAAGACCCAAAGGAAGGGGTAGGAATGGAGGATCAGGAAGAGGACTAGGGGTATTCACTATTAGATCTTATGGTTGCAATCATGTTGCACATACAATGAGCCAATGTCTAGAGATAGATCCTAGTTTCCAAGGTGGAAGAAACTAGTTAATACAAGAGGATGATGCCCAAAGTATCATGAAGGAGAAAGTCAAATGATCAAGAGGACCTTGCTAAAGGTACCATTGAAGCAAGAACCTCCACAAAGAAAGACTTTGTTCAGAACACAAGGTATGGATCAAGGTAAGCTTTGTAAGATCATTGTGGATTCTGGTTTTACTGATATTGTGGTTTCAATAGAGATGGTAGATAAAATCAAGTTAAGGAAGCTACCTCATGTTAATCCTTATAAGATATCCTAGTTGATTAAGAATCAGAGTCTCATTGTGGATGAACAAGCTTGGATTGATTTCGAAATAGGTGACTATAAAGATAGAATATTATGTGAGATCATACCTATGGATTCTTGCCACCTATTATTAGGTCACCCAGGAAATTTGATGTCAAGGCACAACATGATGGAGAGAAATGCACTTACCTTATAGCAAAAAAGGTCAAAGGTATTACATGGATCCTCTACCAGAACTTGTTGGAGAAAAATTAGTGGATCAAATATGATGTTGGTTAGTGGTAACAAGTTCTTAGGTTCAAAGAGTGGAGTGAGGGGTATGCCATAATAGTGAAGCCCAAGGATGGACCTATTTTGTAGCATACAAACAAAGAGGAGACACCGCAAGAGGTGCAGAGCTTGTTGGACAAATACCAAGGTATAGTGGTTGAAGACACTCCTAACTCCTTGCCACCTATGAGAGACATAAGTCATCAGATAAATTTGATTCTTGAAGCCACCCTTCCTAACAAACCAACCTATAAGATGACACCATTGCAGAATGCAACAATAGCTAGACAATTCCAATTGTACTTGGCCTTAAAAAGGGATGGAAAGTGGAGGCTATCCACATATTTTATGGCTATAAACAAAATTAGTATAAGTTACAGATTTCCAATTCCAAGGATAGAGGATCTCATGGAATACCTTGGAAGATCATGTTACTTTTCAAAGATTAATTTGAAATAAGGTTATCACCAAATAAGGATAGGGAAAGGGGATGAATGGAAGACTACCTTTAAGACCAATGAAGTCCTCTATGAATGGCTTGTGATGCCATTTGGTTTTATCAACACTCCTAGCACATTTATGTGCCTTGATGAATGAAGTATTCGTTGAATTTATTGGCAAGTTTGTTGTGGTATATTTTGATGATATACTTGTTTTTAGTAGGACCAAGGAGGATAATTTTAAGCACCTTGAACAAGTGTTGGGGAAGTTGCATAAGGAAAAGCTAATGATCAATCTAGACAAGTGTGAGTTCATGAAAACCGCATTGGTGTACTTAGGTTTTGTTGTTTCCAAAGGTTGTTTGAAGATGGACCCTTCTAAAGTAGAGGCAATCCTTAGTTGGCCCACACCTAAACTGGTTGGAGATGTTAGTATTTTTCATGGTCTAGAAACTTTCTATAGGAAGTTTATTAGGGGATTTAGTCATATTTGTGCCCCTATCCTGAACACCATCAAAGGGGGAGTGAAGTGTAAGTTTTCTTGGATTGATAAGGCAGATAATAATTTTCACATTTTGAAACAAAAGGTTGCAGAACTACCTACCTTAGTGCTCCCTGATTTAAAAACAAAAATCATAGTGGAATGTGATGCCAGTAAGAAAGCTATAGGGGAAATGCTCAGTCAAGAGGGGCATCTAGTAGCTTTCTTCTCAGAGAAATTGAATGAAGCAAAATAGAGTTATTCCACCTATTTTTTAGAACTCTATGCGATGGTGCAGGCCCTCAAAAAGTGAAGACATTATATTCTTCCACAAGAGTTTATAGTCTTCATAGATAACCATGTATTAAGCTTCTTGAATGGGAAGGAGAAACTTAGTCGAAGGCATATAAAGTGGATGGAACAGTTGCAGTCATATACTTTCACTATCAAGCATAAGAAGGGGGTCACCAATAAGGTAGTAGATGCTTTAAGTCAGAGAGTGCTCACAATCCAAGAGATTCATTTGCATAGTATGGGGATTGATTCCCTTAAGAAGCTCTACAAGGAAGAGCCAAATTTCAAAGATGCTAATGTTGTATGTTTGGATTTCTCTAACACTTTTCATGTTAGTTTTTTCTGATTACATGTTGCAGGAAGGACTTTTATTCCAGTGGAATTTGTTATGTTTTCCCAAATGTTCAATGAGGTAGAACATTGTAAATGAGAAACACAATGGGTCTCCAGGTGGTCACTTTGAACTTGAGAAGACCCTAGAGCAAGTGACTTGACACTATCATTGGCCAAGACCTTGGGAAGATGTCAGAAACTATGTTACAAGTTGTCTCGTATGTCAAATAGAAAAGGAAGACTCATCAAATGTTGGTCTATACCAACCATTTCCCATTCCCAATAGGCCTTGGGGGAGTGTTAGCACAGACTTTGTGTTAGGCCTTCCCAAAACATCTGGGGCATTTGATAGTGTGTTTGCTAATGTGGATATATTTAGTAAGATGGCTCATTTTGTGCCTTGAAAAGGCACAAATGATGCATCACATATTGCAGGATTGTTCTTAAAGGAGGTTGTCTAGATTCAGGGATTACCACTCACCATTGTGACTAGTAGAGATTCTAAATTTGTGGGGAATATTTGGAGGATGTTGTGGAAAAATCTTGGCACTCAGTTGTCATTCTCATCAGTCTATCATCCACAAACTGATGGTCAGACTGAAGTTTCTAATAAATCGTTAGGGAATCTCCTCAGATGTCTCACCAAACAACATGACATGGCATGGGACTTGGCCATTAGTCAAGAAGAGTTTTCTTTCAATGATTCTATTAATAGGAGCATAGGGTGAAGTCCATTTGAATTTGTTTATGGCTTCCACCCTAGGGGTGCATTAGAACTCAGAGATCTTCAAGGATCGGATAGGAGAAGTTCTCAGGGTGAAGATTTTGCCACTGTCATGAAGAAGATACATGACCAAGTGAAAGTCACATTGGAACAAAGTGCTAGAAAATTCAAGGCTAAAGAATATCTTAAAAGGGGGGATGTTCAATATAAAGAAGGAGACTTGGTCATGGATTTCATCAAAAAGGAGAGGTTACCGAAGGGAAAAACTACCAAGTTGTTGATGAAAAAAATAGGACCCTGTCAGATTGTCCATAAATTTGGACCAAATGCTTATGAGATTGAGTCACCATTTGGTTTAGGTATCTCACCCATCTTCAATGTCTCTGATCTCTTTCCTTATAGAGCACCTTTGGGTACAAATGGGGACCACATGACAGACCATGCAGAACCTGATGTAGAATGGGTTCAAGACTTACCCCCAAGTCATCTAGTTTAGTTGGAGTGTGGTTTGGATAGTAGAGTGATCAAAGAAACAAGGAGAGGTACCTACAAGTAGTACCTAGTTAAATGGGCTAGCCTACCAAGGTCAAATGGCACTTGGATGACTGAAGAAGACATCTTGAAGCATGGGACCCATTTGCAACATTCGGTGACTCAAGGGACTTGAGTTTTATTATACTGGACAATATGGTGTAGGAGAAACCCCTCCTTATAGAGTATCAAGGATCTCTTGGTAGGTTTTAAAGATCACTTGGTGTTCATTTTAGTCATTTTGTTCTTTTCAAAGTTTGTAATAAGGCCATAAGGTCAAAACACCAACTTTGATGTAATGTCCTCATTGGACCACTTTTGGTCATTGGAATCAAACACATTCAATGTATAATTAATGGAGGATAGAGGTGTCTTAGGGGTCTTCCAGGTTTAGTAGGTTGTTTTGAGTCACTTGCATGTGAAAAATGCTAAGATACATCACATTGTTCAAAATTCTTAAATATTGTCAACCCAACTTTGACAACTTTCATGACTACTTGTATTAACTTTGCCTCCTACCAACCAAGCAATTCAAATATTGGTAGAAACAGTTGGAGGAAGGATTTTTAAGTCCCTTGTTGTCTATTTTGGATGTAATGATGAATTTTGGCATGAATGAGGAGTTATTTTTCTAAAATTCTAAGTTTTCATAAAAAGTTCATTGTTCACCGTGTTTGCAGATATTCATCTAGATTGAGTTAACCAATCCAATGCCATAGAAACATATCCTAATGAGTTAACTTCATGTTACTTTTCATTTTATTTAATTTGGTGTTCATTTGTTGGAGATCCTTCACTTTTTTGTGAAGATTGGTCGAGAAGCCTGCTCAAACCTAGAGGTCTTGTAGTTCAATGCCATTAACATGACATTCCAACAATAGATTTGGTCAATGTCTTGGAAAATGTTAGGGAATTGTGTATATTTTAGAATGGAGTTGGTTTTGGATCCAAAAACTTAATCCATGAGTTTTTCCACCAAACCCTAGGCTTGGCATTCAGATGTGACAAGCTTGTTTAGTGTAGAAATTGAATTGCAGAGAAGTGTATGTAGTGTGGGTGTGAACCAAGAGTTGTTTCAGAGTCCCTAAGAATAGACAAGTTTGGAGACATGATCTTGTTGCCTTGAACAATCACTGTTTGTGAATGAAAACAAACCATCCTGGAATAGACCTAATTAGTCTAATTTTGGCTCAGTTCCAGTTGACCTGGTAAAAAATTAGAACCTATATGCAGTTTTGCGATATTTCATGGAGGTCCCAAATGGGTGTCAGAATCAGTGATTTATTTGGGCCTTGTTAAGGGAATTTGGAAATGGTAAGCCAAAAGGTCAATTAGGAGGGATAATTGAATTAGGTCTCCTATGAGGTCTAAGTGAACAAAGAAGTATTGGGAAATTGATTCATACCCTCAAAAGGAATAGTTGGATGATTTGCGATTGTGGAACATGAGATCACACCCACACATGTTCTCTATGGACCTATGTTGAAGATCCTAGTTGCAAAGTGAAGGTAGATGCTAGAGAAGGTCTTAGGGAGTTGGGGCTTGTTGTGAGGAGTTGTATCTCCTTTTTAAATTCAGATCGCTCTTTGTGTAGAGACATCAAGAGAAGAATAGAGCAAGGATAGACTGAGTTAATGACCTTGTAAGGTTAGGAGGAAGGACCATTTGATGGTGCCTAATTGAATCCCTTGTAGTTGAGACCATAAAGATTCTTGTGGTGTTGTTTATCACTCTGCATCAAATATAGATTATAATATAGGATACAAATTTGTTGATTATTGCCACTTTAGAATGTCTAGAGAAATAAGCATTGGATGTGTTCTCTTGTCACAATTCTTAATGGGGTAGTAAATGAGGGAGCATGTAAATGTATAGTTAAATTATAGAAGTATAGAATAGTATAATAATTAAAACAACTTGATGGATATCTAATCTGAATTATTTTGTCAATTCAGAGGACAATACCCAAAGACGAATTTGTGGTATTGTAAACAAATAACAAATCATATAAAATTTCATTTCATTGAAAATTTGTAAGAACCGTAAAATATTTGGAAAACTCTGTGAAAGAGAGTTGTGTGCCCTTGAATTTATCCCATTTGGGAAAACTCTGTAAAAGGGAGTTCTATGCCTGGAATGTATCCAATTTGGGAAAACTATGTAAAAGAGAGTTGTATGCCCGAGCCTGTACAATTTAGGCAATCTTGTGAAGGAGTGTATGCCTATAACTCTGTAACTCTATAACTCTCCAACTCCTTGCAATTGGATTCGAATTGGGCTTATTTATAGGCTTTCAAAGAAGCTAAACAACCACCACATTTATGTTTACATCAGAAGTCAAAAAGACAATCCAATATTGAAAGGTTATTACATTTATATGAGAACAAAAATTAATTAAAGATTAAAAAATTTAATTCTTTGACTGATTTCTGATCATTACTCCCTTCTTGAAAGGCAATGGGCCCCATTGCTCGATCATCTTCCATATAAAATTTTGCCATGTAACTTGAAAGAGATAATGAGACTCTCGAGAGAATAATCGCTTCTTCCTAATCTATTGTAGTAGTAGGAGCCTAGTCAGCTTGAGGTGTAGCAGCTACTGGTTCCTTGGTAGATGTTGCAATAGCTTCCTCGTTTCCTTCTGCTGAAGACAAAGACAAGGAAGAGTTTGGAGTAGTATGGGCAGCAACTCATTGGCTATAGATGCACTTGCAGTGATCAAAAAATGGCTCTGATACCACTGATCTGAATTATTTTGTCAATTCAGGGGACAGTACCCAAAGAAGAATTTGTGGTATTGTAAACAAATAACAAATCATATAAATTTTTATTTCATTGAAAATTTGTAAGAACCATACAATTATTGGCAAAGTCTGTGAAAGAGAGTTGTGTGCCCTTGAATTTATCCCATTTGGGCAAACTCTGTAAAAGAGAGTTGTATGCCTAGAATGTATCCAATTTGGGCAAACTGTGTAAAAGAGAATTGTATTCCTGAGCCTGTACAATTTAGGCAATCTTGTGAAGGAGCGTATGCCTATAACTCTCCAACTCCTTGCAATTGGATTTGAATTGGGCTTATTTAAAAGCTTTCAAAGAAGTTGAACAACCACCACATTTATGTTTACATCAGAAGTCGAAAAGACAATCCAATATTGAAAGGTTATTACATTTATATGAGAACAAAAATTAATTAAAGATTAAAATATTTAATTCTCTAACTTATATGTGAAAGATTCGTGGGAAGCAAAGTTAGCATCCATGGTAGCAGAAAATGGTAGCACTTTTATTTTTGATCAAAAACCCACATGGGGAGAATTCACGGAGCACATAAAGGAAGAATATTTTCCTATTGATACATATGAATAGTAATACATGCACTGGCAATTGCTTCAGCAGAAGAAGGACCAAACTGTTCAAGAATATACTAATATGTTTCATGCCTTAACACCAAAGCTTGGCATCAAAGATTCTGAGAAGCACCAAGTTTTGAAATATTAGAGTAGACTCCACAGGTACATCCAAACCGAAATGGAATTCTTGAACATAGAGACTTTACCTAGTGCATATAAATTTGCTACCAAAATTGAGGAGAAATTCAAACAGAAAGGAAGGAGAGATAATTTCACAAACAACAGATGGAAGAGTGAAGGTGCCAAAACTACATGGAAATAAACCTCTAAGGAACCCTCTCCCAATTCACCCACAAAAAAGACATGGAATATGAAGAAGACACAAGAAAAACGATATGTGGTGTGAATTCCATAAGAGTCCCTCACATAATACAAAAGATTGAAGAACCATCAAATGCTTAATGATGGAGACACATGAAGACAAGGCAGAATCTAAGGTGGTAGAAATATGCACACAAGGATATCATGAACAAGTCATTGAGGTTGATCCATATGCCACGGTAGCTACTACAAGGATATTGCCCCGGGAGGATGAGGAGAGATTGTTCCATTCACAAATGTGGGTCGGAGGAGAAGCCCTACACTTTATTGTTGATAGTGGAAGTCTAAAGAACCTAATATCAGCAGAGACTGTGAAGAGACTGAATCTGAAAACAACAACCCATCTGCAACCCTATTCAATGGGATGGGTTAGTCAAGGAAGAGATATCCAGGTACACCAGCAATGTCACCTTTCATACTCCATAAAGCCTTTCAAAGATGAGGTAATTTGTGATGTGGCTCCCTTAGATGTTTATGATGTTCTGTTGGGACAACCATATATGTACCAGCAACATGGTGTTTATGAGTCCAGGCCTCGCAGCATGACCATCAGATTACGTGAGCAGAAATACTGAATACCAAAGGTAAGCCCTTCATACACTACCTCTTTTATTAGTGCCAAGCAATGTAAGAGGTTAGTTGCCAAAACAAGAACATGCATTTTATTGATGATTCATTTTGAAGAAGAAAGGAAATCTGTTTATAATTCCCACACCATCACAAACACCACAACATTGTAGAAAAAATCAATTGATCAAATTTTGATGAAATATGATAATCTATTTAAGGTACCAGCTGGGGTACGTACACACTACCAAGTGAGACATACTATTGATTTCATACCAGGAACTCCATTACCTAATGAACCAGTCTATCGTAGGACAATATTAGAGAATAATGATCTTAAGAGGCAAATACAAGAATTGATTGAGAAGGGACATATTCATCCAAGTGCATCACCTTGTGGTAGCCCCATTGTTCTAGAAAAGAAAAAGGATGGAACCTGGAGACTTTGTATTGACTATAGGGCCTTGAATAAAATTTTAGTCAAAAATAGGTATCCACTTCCCCGGATAGATGACCTCTTGGACCAGCTTAGAGGGGCCCGATTCTTTACCAAAATTGATTTGAAATCAGGGTACCATCAAGTACCAATTGAATCAGCAGATGTGTGGAAGGCAACGTTCAAATCTAAAAAGGGATTGTTTGAATGGCTAGTGATGCCTTTTGGTCTAGCTAATGCCCCACTGATATTCATGATAATGATGAATGATATACTTAGACCATTCACTGATTCCTTTGTGGTGGTATATCTGGATGACATACTCATCTTCAGCAAAACTTGGGAAGAACATTTACAACATGTGGAAAGATTTCTCTCAACCTTACAAGAACATGGGTTTTATGCAAACAAAGAAAAGTGCTCCTTTGGTATGCAGAGTATCAGATACTTAGGATATGTTATTGATAGTGAGGGTGTCCATGTTGATCCAGAGAAGATACAGGTGATTAAGGACTGGTTGTCTCCTAGAAATCTCACACAGCTACGAAGTTTCCTTGGGTTGGCAAACTTTTATCGTAGATTTGTGTTGGGATTTTCCCATCTGTCTTGGCCTCTAAATAAATCATTGAGGGGGGGGGACACAAGAAAAGTTTAAATGGACAAGTGGTCAACAAGAACATTTGAGGGGCTAAAACGAAGGTTATGTTCTACACCAGTTTTATCTCATCCTGACCTACAACAGTCATTTGAAATACAAATAGATGCATCAAAACATGCTCTAGGGGCAGTCCTCATGCAACATGGTCATCCAATTGCATATCATAGTAAGACCTTTTCTGATACAGTGCATCAATATGCTACTTAAAAAAAGGAACTATATACTATTGTTCAAGCCTGTAAGTAGTGGAAACATTACATTCTGGGTAAGGAGACTGTCATCCACACAGATCACAAACCCCTTCAATTTTTGCAAACACAAGGGAAGTTGCAGAATGATTGACATCAATGATGGTCAGCATATCTTCAACAATTTCACCTCAATATTTGCCACAAGAAGGCAAGTACTAACAAAGTAGCAGACTATTTGAGCAAGCCTCCAATTGCAGCCATAAGTATGGTTTTGAACTCACGTGGTCATCAAACTGAAGCCTGGGCTTGCTTGTATGAGAACGATGTTTAATTTGCAGATGTTTATAATCAATTAGTGAAGGGACAACAAGTGAATGATTTCTATTTGCATGATGGAATGCTTTGTCACCTTGGCCAGATTTGTGTGCCTAATGCAGAATGCAAAAATTTGAAATGGGAAGCTCACTATAGTAAGGTTGTTGGTCACTTTGGTATAGGTAAGACTACTGCTATACTCCAGAAGTATTTCTATTGGCCAAAATTATGAAATGATGTTATTTCATATATTCAAGCCTGTACCGCATGTGCTATTGCTAAGTCTACCAATTGTAAACTTGGGCTATACTCACCACTTCCTGTTCCTGAAAAACCTTGGCACTCTATTTCTATGGACTTTATGTCTGGTCTTCCTACCACCAAAAGAGGCCATGATTGTGTGTATGTTGTGGTAGATAGGTTCTCGAAAATTGCAATAATAGTGGCATTTAAAAAAACCATTTCTGCAGAGGACACTGCAAAGCTATTTTTTGAATACATTTGGGTTCATTTTGGTTCGCCGAATACCATTATCTCGGATAGAGACAACAAGTTTCTTAGTAAGTTTTAGTCTATACTATGGGAAAAGATGGACACAAAATTGACAAAGTCTACTACTTTCCACCCTCAAATAAATGGCCAAACAGAGGTAGTGAATCGGATGTTCATACACATCCTACAAATGTACCACTCAAAACATCCCCGCACATGGGATGAAAGTCTTCCATCTGTTCAGCATAGCTACAACAGGGCAATTCATAGTTCAACTGGCCATAGCCCATTTGAGGTTTGCCTTGGTTATCAACCACTTGCACCCATGGACGTTGCCATACCACTTATTCAACCTGATTTGGCTCCACATGTTGGTAAGGATGAAGATAAGGCAGCCCAATTCATCGATATAATTCATCATCTACAACAACAAGTTCATGAAATTTTGGAACACACCAATAAGAAGTATAAGGAGAGACATGATGAGCATAGTACTCCTCATAATTTTCAAGTTGGCGACAATTTGTGGTTGCATATCCAGAAGGAATGATTGCAGGGTGGCAATAGGAAGCTTTGTCCTCTGCGTTATGGGTCATACACCATCATCAAGCAAGTTGGTGATAATGCTTTTGAGCTTAATTTACCTCAATTTCTGGGTCTTCATCCAATCTTCAATGTGGAACTCTTGAAGCCATATTCTCCTCCACTATTAGATGTTGTAGATGTGGCACAAACAATCTCCACTACAATGTGCAGATGTGGAACTCTTGAAGGCATATTTTCCTCCACTATTAGTAATTTGCATTTTTGAAGGTCTTAAGGGTATTTTTATCCCTTGAAAGCGTCGAAAGAGCATAGCTAGTGTATGCTCTTTCAAATTTGTTTCTACAACTCTTGGAGACCTTTCCAACGAGATCAACGGCTTGTAATTTTGAGTCTCGAGCAGAAAGTTATGTCTAGTTGAAGTTAGGATAAAATTTCATATAGTTTTTAAAAAATTTCGTATTTTTTAGATTTTATTATGTAATGAACAAATGTGACTATTGGACTTCGATTCTCAAGAGGTTTATTGTGACTCTTGGAATCTCATGAACTTCTATATGTTGGGTTTTCGAATGAAATAGATTACTTTTTGGCTTGCTCCAATTCTATGATTTTTGGTTCTTGTAATAGAATTTACAATACTGCAGGTTCTCACTCAGGTGTTGTCATCCAAATCCATAATTCGGATCAATATCATTTAGTTAAATAACTTTAATTAATTTGGACACTACCCCTTTATTGAATATCATAATTGGTAATGTAATAAATTGTGTACAATCCTTCGTTATAATTATTTAGACAAAGAAAACTAGAGTTGATATTCCTAATTATGTCAATGTTCAATTCTTGCATAATTCAATTGCTAAGTATCAATTGTAAAGTTATGTTACTATTTGATAAAAAATATATTAAATTGGAGAAAGATATAAAAGAAAGTATAAAGTGAAATGATATATACATTAAAAAATAAGTTAATCTCCATTAGTCAATGATATATACATTAAGATATGAACGTAAAAGGGTTTACATTACTGCTAGCATTATTCATGGTCTCTTAGCGTTTACTATATTTTGTTTGCAATTGTTTCTCATATGTCGCTGGTTAAATTACTTGGCATACACTTATTTAAAGACAAAGGTTTTGTTTACAGAAGATTTATACTTTTGTATTCTTATGTATATTATCATGACATGACAATGAACATTCTTGAAGCTTCTATCTTTACTAATATATATTCTTATGTATATTATCTGAACATGAAAATGAACATTCTTGAACCTGCAATTAGTCCTATCTAATGGTTGTTCAAAGCCAATGAATATAATAGAACGTGGAAGGGCGTTTGCAAAGTAATTCACAAATGAAGTGCATTTATGCCAGCACAAATGGCCAGCATGCAGAAGAAGGGAATTTGTGCAAAGGAATAAGCACGTCAGCAAGGGGGGCGGGGCATTGTACGTGAAAGTATTTTGTTTTATATGATGTGGATGTGTACAGTGTTTATGAATTTCTAATTATCAACGACATTATAGATATGATAACATTGTTGATAAGGATTGATTCAAGTCAATATTAGTGCAAATATTAGAATGTATTACATGAGTAGAAATTAAATGTACGAGTAGAAATTAAATGCAAGTGACAGATGAGAATACATTAGTACCTATGTTAATTTTGAAGCTTAAGAGTATTATATCGTTGAAGATGGAATATTACAAAATTAACGTGGGTATAATTAGAGATATTTAAGTATACTAGGATTTATTTCTTTGGAAATTAATTTAGTGGCTTTGATTAATGGTTGGACAATATAATTTATTGCTTATAGTTCCAACTATAACCCCTATAGTATCATCTAAAAATTGGATATTCTTTATCCAATCATATAGGTTGCTTTAGTGGCAAGATATACACATGCTACCTCCATCATTCTAATTGTTATATAGTTGACACCATTATTAATAATATTGAAATGGTGATACGGTTGACTTATTTTTTCCCATTACAATGTAGCTTTATTTATGGACATACTTGTTTGTTGAATTAAACTTATTAATAAGCATCATTGATAAGAAGTTGTTATAATCTTGGTAAACGTCTTTACTAGTTTGTCTTGTTTTATATTATTACATTAATGAAAGTGATCTTCCTTTTATATTGTTATTGATTTAAAGTGCATAACTAGAGGATGACTTACTAAGTCATCGTTCAACCCCATTGAGATTTCTTTTCTATACACATTTACCACTACTGGACAAAACGAGGACACGACTCATGTTGGTACTTGGTATGCTTTACTTCCTGAAAGATGACATGTTGATATACAAAAAATAAATCATGGTTTGATGTCAGTAGGAACCTATGCATAGGACCTTAGAGAGCCTTTTTGAAGAGATTTATGGGTGACTTATTTACGTAACTAAATTATTAAGGATTTTAATCTCTCTTTCACCTATGTGGGCGGAAACTGACAAGGAAGTTGTCTAGGAAGTTGGACCCTAGAAAGGGTTGCATACCCACTTATAATTTCTTACTAGTTGGACACTAGGTCTAGCCCTTTGGTCTTGCATGTTTGAGTTTTGATTGATCTTGCCATTCCTTCACAATCTTATGCATTCTCTATGCATCTATGCAAATTAGTAAGTGATTGTTGTATATTGATCCAATTAAAGTAATGATTCATGATAATTATATATCTAACTTTCATTTGATCTTGTGTTTGAACATCTAGACGAATCGACATCTTGTTGGTGCAGGTATAGGAGGCAAGGCAATCACATCTCAATGGAATGGAAGAGAAACTTGGGTAAGAAGGGAGTATATTATGTTGGGAACTACATAAAACATTAAGCTAATGTTTATCAATTAATCCTATTTGATATAGTAACTTATTACTTTCTACTAATGCTCAAAGTTTACAATGTACTTTGTTATGGTTAAACAAAAATTTGCATAAATATTAAACTATGGTGTAACTCATATTTATGTTTTGTTGTGTTTACTAAGTGTGTATGTTTTCACAATTGCATTTCCTTAAAAATATTATGTTATTTGAGATCAAGTTTAGGAAAAAAAAATGTTAGTGTTGTGTCATGTTCACTAGGATAAAAAGTGGGCATGACATTTGGTATCAGAGCATAGATACGCTAGATCCTTGTGGGCTTAGTCACTTTCTTAGCATGCTAAATTCATGATGAAATTTTGGTTTTTTTAATTAGCTACATAGAATTCATGTTAATGATCAAGCGACTATAAAATAGATTGATATGAACATGTTTTTCTAAAGAGGGCTTTGCCAATGTATAAAAGTGTGTGCATATATATGCAATTGTGTTGTGTACTTCATAAAGCATGCGCAATGACATGTGAAATACCAGTGAATGTGGTGTATCCCAAGTTGGTGATACTGTATGTCCATCTTGGCTAAGGGTGAGGTGGATGCCTTGGGCGATCCACCTATGTGTTCCCTCTTTGAAAGTTATGTATCTGAAAACAAAATACGTCTGATAATGAATCATGATGTGATTGTGAAGTACTTGTGTTTGGCAAAATATGTTAATAGCTATGTCTTGTTCAATGTTGTGCTGGTAGTAGCTCACCAGAAAAGTTTCGTTGTGAGATACACACCATGTAATTAGGGGTCGAGTGATAGAGGACCTCCATTGCGGTATTGTAGTCAAATGCCATGTTGGTAATAGCTCTATAGAAAATCTATTTCTACTATATGAGACGCACACCATTTTGAGAGATAGAGGATCTCCATTGAGTGCAAGACTCTGAAGGATGTTAGTCCCTATAGACTCGCCCGCATGTAGAGAAACACTTTTTGGTTCATAGTGAAAACATATCCTTTGATGTCTATACCCCATGGATTGAGGATTGACTTAAGTGCACCTACAATTTGCAGCAGATATATTATTATAATTCAGCTATTACATGATTGTCTTAGGTTGTGTGAGACATGCTTATCATGGTATTATGTTTTGTTCATGAGCTCTATGTGGTTTGAGACCACCATTTCCCCTCCTCCCCCTTAGGTGACTTGATTAAAGTCATCGAGTGATCATATCGTCCAAAAGTTTTGTGCTATTTTGAATTCAGAATTTGATTCTTATATGATTTTTTTTTATTATGGTTGGTGGCCACCCTTAAATTTTGTTGTCATTTGTCTAATTTCATTATTTGATTTTATTTAAACTTGGAATTTCATGTTTTGAGGCTTTATCAATGTTGTTGTTGTTGGCACATGTATTGTGATGTAAAATATGTAGACTGACATACTCGTGAGGGATCCCCGATAGATTGTATAGGGGGAGTAGATGGCCTCGGGACCTATTGTGAAAGGGTAAATGAGACCGATATGAGATGGTTAAAATTCATTTCCCCTAGTTCTATTTGATATTTTTATGCAAAGGTACCTCGAGGAGGACCTAATGATAATTATTTATGTGACATGGATTCTGAGGAGAATATTGGGCACTAGTCATCCTCATCCCTTTATGTAGACTTGTGATGTGAAATCAAGTGAGGTCTTTTGAGGTCATCTATGTAAAAGATATTTCAATATATAATACCAATGAGAAACTAAGTTCTTGAGAATATTATTTGAAGGGTGAGTTAAATGGGTGCTTAATCATGATCTAGGTATTATGTATTGATGACATGATGAAAAGTATGGCTTCTTGTTAAGGATAAATTTTATTTCAAGCACTTTTGACAGCTAATATTTTTTAATTAATTATTCAGTTTGTCATTGAAAACTTACAATTTACTATTAACTCATCCTGGGAGTAGCATGTTCCTTCTTTATGTTGTTAGTGTTGTTAAAATTATTAGGGTCTTCATGACTTCATAGTAGATGTGGATTGTAAATTAAACTAAGGGAAATATGGTGCTACTCTTAATCATAGGTAATTATTCAGGAGGATACTTGTTTAGTGATGGTGTTTCTAGTATGAACAGTGTTGTGGGTCACTTGCAACTTGCTAAGAAATAATTTGACTCATCCATATTTTAAATTAAATTTAGGTGATGTGCTTTATCTCCTTAAAAACTTTAAGGATGAAGTTTAATCTTAGGGGGGGAGGATGTGAGTCCCCACCTTTTAATGGAAGTAAAATCCTTAAGTTTTAATGCTACTTTGAATTGGGTTACTAGATTCAGGTTATTCATATAGCTAGTTTATGGTAAGACCTTCATTATGAGCATGTTTCATGTGTAGAATTATTCGATTATGCATATAAAATCTTTTATACTTAAACATAAAGTTGGAAATGGAAAAAAAATGACTTTGTTGACATATTTGTTGATATAGTGCATTAATTTAGAATGAGAAAATATGTAAGAAGATAATATATGATAATTATAAGTTCATGTTACTTTAAGTATGAAGCTATGTTGTATTGACAAATTTGACTAAGGGTGATTTGACCTTAGACTTAAAGAAGTAAGTTGAGGGACATAAAGCTCATGATGTTAAAGTAAGTATGTTTCTTACTTTTCCTTGATTTTTATTTTGAAAGAAGACTAAGAGTAAGGATCAAGTGTTAATTATATCTGATAACTCTAAGAAGACCAAAACCAGTATAGCTTATCCTCTTTCTTTTCTTCCTTTACTTTATTAATTTCTAATTTTGTTTATATGATAATTTATTTTTTTAGAATAAAATTATAAATATATATATTTTTTAATTTAGATTATTCATTATTGTCTTATCACAATTATCATTTTAGAGTTAAGATACATATATATTTTTTTACATTATTAAAATAATTATTTATTTTGACTTTTATTTAAAATATTTTTTAAATATTATTTATTGATTTTTTTCATTATTTCATATTTTCTTTTAAAATTATTTTTACTTTAGCTTAAGAAACATTAAGGTTTTCTTTTAAATTTGTATTTACTTTTACCTAAAGGTAATTTAGGTTGTTTTTAAAAATCCTTTCAAATCATTTTTAAAGTTGATTGGTTTGTTTAAAGAAGTTTTATAATAATTGATAGTTTTAATATGTAGAAAGTTTATATATATATATATATATATATATATATATATATATATATATATATATATATATAAATCATTCTTATAACAAGTTCCCTGAACTTTAAATTTACATGGATAAAAATTATATAAGGTCAAAGATCTACGTGAAAAGAACATAGTCAATTCACACAACCGATACATATTGCAATTATGGACAGCTAATATAGATTGGCAACCCGTTCTCTCAAAGCATGCTATAATTAAATATACTGCAAAGTTTGCAACAAAAGTAGAGAAGATTATAAATCTATCAAATGTTAATATTTCTTGCAAATATAGAGAACCCAGATGATCTAGCAGCAAAAGCATATAGAAATTTTTTAAATGAAAATAATGTTGAAAGAGATGTTGGAGCTCAGTAAACATCTCACATGCTATTAGAACTTCCACTGGCTGAAATCAGTAGATGATTTGTTAATCTCAATGTCTCACATAAATTATTCAAACCTATAGTTGTCAATGATGAGAATGATAATTAAGAACAAACCAAATCATTCATTGATGGATATAGAACAAGGCCATTCTCTATGGAAGATGTCTCAATCATTGATGCAGCTAGATTATGGATATATAATAATAGACAAAAAAGTGCTAACAAATGGAACACTAGGGAAAAGGAAGAAATAGTTAGAGTGTTTGCAAGGTTCTTATCCATTCCTTCAATGACTCAAAAAAATTTGTTGATTTTTGTTATTTAGAATTGTTAGTCTAAAAACCTTTTCATGACATAAGAACTAATATCGGTCCTAACAATGACTCCATAATCTCAAATTTGGAGTCATTTAATTATAACCCTTGGCATGTAGACCGATCACCAAATATAGAAAATAATGATAATATTAGTGATTCAGATATTGAAGACAATAAATTTGTTCATGAAAACACTACAGAGTATGAATGGGAGATCATATCTAGACTACATCATGGTCAGATAATGTAGGTTTCTAAAATAGATATGTTGGGAAGAAGGGATATTGATAGACAAACAAATTGGTGTAACAAATATTAAGGTCATGAATGCACAACTCAAGGAATCAATTTTATCAATAAAATGAGAGATGAGGGGTGCCTTATATATGATGATATGCAACAATGTATCAACTATGGAATCCTGAGTGAAAAAGAAATACAAAGAATTTAGCATTACTATGTCACACTATCATATGGATCAAAATGTACAGCCATTGTATATGATATTTTAGGGAACATCAAGAACCAGAATGTCATATTTAACTAGTGCAATCAGTGAAGCTCTAAAAGAAGATGCCATGCCTAACTAGTTTCCCCTTCTATTACTAGCACCCACTGGAGTAGCAACATTCACCATAAATGCATCAACAATTCATTCCAAGTTGATAATTCCAATAAAATATTTTTCTCAGCTAGAAGGAACAAGTTTCATAATTTTTCAAGAATAGATGTCTAATGTCAAATAAATATTGATTAATGAAATGAGCTTCATTGGAGAGAAATTGTTGGAGAAAATAGATTGTAGACTTTGTCAAGAATTTCCAAAAAATTGTAATCTCAACTTTGGAGATAAATGAATTATTAAAATGATTATATTATAGATGTCTTATTATAATAAATGCAATTTATATATATTATATTTTTATTTTTATATTGTATAATTATTTAAATAATATTTATCGACTATTTGTAGGTATTTCTATGATATTAGCTAGAGATCTAGGTAAATTGCCTCCATTTAAAGACAAACCAACATATGGTAGCAATAGATGAGAAAAACTACTATGGCAAGACTTAGAAAGTGTGGTAACATTACAAAAAGTATAATTTAGACAGGAGGGAGAAGATATTCAACATAAGCAATTTTGTGAACTATTAACAAACTTGAGAGATGCACACCCTACTATTAATGACTCGGCAATAATTATAAACAAAAAAAATCCCTAATCCTAACATTAAATCAAAGTCAAACCTAACCTTAAACAAAATGGAATCCCAATTATAATTCAAATGAAACCTTAACCCTAACTATAAAACAAAATTTAGAATCATAACCTTAAGTAAAATTGAACCCTTACACTACCTGTTAACAAAATTGTACCCTAACCTTAGCTATAAACCAAAAGAAAATTAACCCTTACTTTCTATAAACACAAATCCTAAACTTAACTAAACCACCAAAATAATAAAACCCTAACACTAAAATAAATTAAATATACCAAATTGAATCCTAACCTTGAGACTAAACTACATACATCACTTACCTTGAACCTAATTCAAAAATAAACAAAATTGAACCAAAAACCTAATACTAAATTAACTTTGATTCTTATTCAACAATAACCATAATTAAATCTAATTGATCCCTAACCCATAATGTACTCTAACTTCAATTGTAAACCTAACAGTAAATCAAATTTAACTCTAATAATGAACCTTATAAAGCTTTACTCTAACCTTATATCAAATTCAACCTTCATGTTGCATCAACCTCAATTGAACAATAACACTAAAATAAATTGAACCCTAACAATTAAACCTTGATTGTAAACCTAACAAAAATAAAGCCAAATTGAACCAATTAACATTATTCCAAATGGAAACCTAAGCCTAAGACAAATTCTACTTAATTTAAAATAAATTCATGGACTAACGGGGCAGCAAATGCTACTAGCTTATATATATATATAAAGAAAGTCGAGAGATGTGGAGGCTTTCATTAAATAATATATCTTTTATTGAATAAAAAAATGAAAACCTTGATATCTCTAGGCTTTCTTTATATATATATTTCTATATATATAAGCTAGTAAATAATCACATTTGATATACTAATTAACCTCTTGGCTCAATAGGTAGATCAAGATAAGTCTTTGTAGTCTTCTTATTTTGATGTATTTTTCCTTCGGACTTGAATAAATTTTTAACCCTCTTTATTGTCAATATTATTCAGTTTCTTGTATTAGAGAATGTGATAACCAATTGCAGATTCATATGATAGCAAGTCAATCAACAGTTCAACAGTTAGACTTGAAACCAAAGTCACGTTATTTTTGGGCCAATAACAAACCCCCAAAAAAAAAGTCTCAATGTTGCCTATTTCGCTACATAAATTAGTCCATGCAAGGTGTACAAAGTTACACAAATCATTACGCCATTGTCATCGTTTCAATTTTCATAGTTTATTAGTGTCATATTGCATGGAATTTTTGTACCTGCACATGGCTTTAACGTTGTTCATGAATTGAAACCAACGAGCTTGTAGTGCATTGGAATCTACTATTTATCCCTAGGTTCTATTGGAGAACTTGGACAAAATCTAAATAGTTTGTTTGTGTTATACAGTAATATTGTTGGGAATTAGCGATAAGTTCATTTGTCCACCAACATTGTATTAGTTTGTAGTTATTAAATGCAATACTAAGGTATTGGAGGTATTGGGAGGAGGGCTTCCTTCAGTATGTCCATGCGATCGGTACAAAGGTACAAGAATATTTCTCTGCGACCAAATGCTCAAAATTGTATTTTGTCATCGTTTCTGCGATCAGAGTTAATTCATGTCATATTGTAGAGAATTTTTGTACCTACTGTTAATAAATTGAAACCAAATATCTTGCAGTGTATTGGAATCTACTATTTATTCGAAGAGGCCATTGGAGAACTTGTACATAATCTAAATAGTTTGTTTGTGTTATATAGTTTTATTATTGTGAATTAGTAATAAATTCAATGTTGAAGGCTTATGTAGTTATTATGTCACAACCCTCTTTTATCACTTTTGATTTGATACAATTCTATTATATTTTTTTTGGTTGAGCTATTGAAAATGATTGAATAAATATTATAAAAGAATAAATAATGGACCCGCATACACACTTGGAGAATATAATTTAAAAAGCCTTTATTTATTTTTAATTCCCAACTATGGCACATGTTGTAGGAGAAATTAGAAGCTTCTAGAGGAATTTTCATTCTTTAATTCCCTTGCATGTAACTCCCCCACTAGGATATTAATCAATTTGCATGGTTCCAATATTGGAAAAAGAATCTCATTCTTAATTAATTTCTCTAGATAGTAGAGTTAAGGGATTTTTCCTATATATTGTATGCAAGTTTTCAAAAGAGGGAGCTGGTTATTCTTTGAAGAAAATTTTCTCAAATAGTTGTTTTAGTAGTCATATTTTCATTTTAGAGAATAGTTAAGGTTGTTTTGAAGAAATTTTTCCAAGCTTGCAAGGAAGGATCAAGGGAGGCTAGTTGAAGAATTCAGAGGGGATTCTACATCAAGTTGCAAGTATCCAGGTTCTTTTATTTATTCATTTGAATCATGCATCTTGTTCTTGTTGTGAATTAGATTAATAAAATCTTGTTTCAATTTCTTGCTGTGAATTGGATTAATAAAAGCTTGTTTCAATTTCTTGTTGTGAATTAGATTAATAAAATCTTGTTTCAATTTCTTACTATGAATTAGATTAACTAAATCTTGTTTCAATTTCTTGTTAGATCAGATAAATAAAATCTTGTTCAAATTCTTGCTATGAATTAGATTAAAGAAATAAAATCTTGTTTCAAACTCAAAATCTTTTATCTTTGTAAATAATTTCTTTCTCTATGCATATAATCATTATATTAAGAAATCTTGCTATGTGATATAATATTTCAAGTAGGAATTCTTCTCAGATTATTTGTATAAAATCCCTATGGAAATATTATCTTGTTATTTATTTATTTTCATAAATCTCTCTCTCTATTTTATTTCATCCCTATGATGAAATTCTTATCCTCATTTTTACATTAACATTTTTCTTATACACATATCTTTTTATATATTTCTCTCTTATATCATTAAATAAAGTGGAATGAAGAAAAAAAAATCCATATATATATATATATATATATATTATTAAAATTTATACAAAACAAAATATATACGAAATAGTACGAAGGAATCAAAAGAATAAATTTCGTTCTTTGCATGGATTAATGGGCCAACGTAGGGGGCCGAAGTTATTACTACCACAGGGGAGTGGTACCCTCCACTAACCTCCGGTCACTGTTACGACAATGGCCACAGTGCAATGGAGGGGACCGCGGCGGTCCCCTCATCACTATGAGCCTGCACCCGCAGGTCCGCAGTGGTGATGGAACCCGTGGCCCCACTCCCACTTGGCTTTAAAAAGCCACTGCATAACATTTGAATTTTGGCAATTGGATTTTTGAAATATTTTTTATTTTAGTTTAATAAAATTTAACTTAGGTAATTTTAATTATTTGTAGTAAATTCATAATTAATTTATCTTTAGCAAATTTATAATTGTAAATTAAATTATATCAAATTGTATAATTAGAATTTTTCAAACTATTTGAGATTCATTGGGTCACTTAGTTGGCATTTTAGACTCATTAAAAGCAATTAATTCATATTAATATGATTTGAACCAAATGTCTAAGCCAATTGCTATTTTTGGACCAATGACTCTATAAGTGATTATTCTCATGGTAGAAATAAAATATTGCTTAACCTTGCATGTAACCTACACTATTCTTGCATCATGCGAATTACTTTACATTATTTGCATTTATTGATGACAAAGTTACATTTTCTTCATCTTCATGCAAGTTACACATTTAATTATTAATATGCGAGTTTCATAATTGTCATTATTGTGCAAGTTATATTTCAAGTTTTGAATATTAAATAACTTAGTTATGGTTTCTATTCCATGTGGTTCATCAAGTAGTTATTTCAATTAATTAAGCCTTGCAATGTCTAATTATGCATGTTCAATTCATAATTGTTTTCAAGCATGATGTTTTTCATAGCTTCTTAGTTAAGAAAACTAAATAAAGGAAGTTGAATAACCAAAACCTAGTAGCGTTCGGTATTTATGGTGCCTCTAGGTCACGCTTACGGGTAATGTCGTTATGTTGAACTACTGCACTTCATGCCTAATAAAGCTGCATCAACGACGTCTGTGGCATCGTCTCTATAAATTGCCAGGGAGTAATAAGGGACACTTGGAAGTTAAAATCCAAAGGGCCGGTAATCCCCCTTGGATCGATAATCTAATAACATAATCCTTAAATGATTTTACATCCACTGAGTTAAACCATAGTAAACCCCCTTTAGGGTTGATTGAGTTAAATGATTTTATGAAATTGATTTAATCTCAAAGAGTTGTTAATGATTGACAATTGGGTCAAGGGTGATGCTTATGATAGGTATTGGGATCTAGTTGTTTTAGGCCAGAAGCAATAGGCCATTTTGAGAATTTGCTTAAGTGCTACCACCATGGGTAGCAACCAGAGAAAAACTATCAGGGACATTGACCCTAGAAAGGGTTGCATACCCACTAATCAGTTTACATCAAACCATAGAGTAGAAAATATAACTACATACTTTACGCCTTGATCCCATGTCGAAACGGGTATGTAGGTAGCCTAGGGATGGAGTTGTCCCTAGTACTCAGGTGTTTGTGGATGGGGTCTAGGTTTTGGTAAGAAGAAGGATTGAGAAGAATCCTAATTTGAAAGATAAGTATAATAAAAGGAAAAAGTAATTCAATACATACTCAGAAGGAATCCCGTATGGATTCGCTTGACTTCCCGAAGCTTTAAGCCAAATTTTGAGGCAAAATTCAAGCTTGTATTATGTTATTTTTATTTCTCCTAAGGACGGCAACCTCGGTGCACTCTTACTAGAAGAGTGTAGTACTTAGTGAGTGGCTCAGGACCTGAATGGTCCCGATGAGTCTAAGTCTTTGGCCAAATCACCTCCTATCCCAATTGGATAGATGCCTACCCCATATGGGTAGATGCCTATCCCACATTGGATAGATGAAACCTTTTGCTCTGTATGGAAAGATGCCTAACCCGTATGGTTAGATGATCATCCCAGATGGATGAATGCCTAATCCAAATGGATGGATGCCCAAAGTATGCAATTGAATCAAACACAAATGATTAAATTAAACAAACAAACAAAAAAAAAAAGTGGTCAAATTTTGTTGAGTTAAGTAAAGTGAGTTATTACATGCATATTAATATGATTTGAACCAAATGTCTAAGCTAATTGCTATTATTGGGACCAGTGACTCTATAAGTGATTAATCTCATGGTAGAAATAAAAAATTGCTTAATCTTGCATGTAACCTACACTATTCTTGCATCATGTGAATTACTTTACATTATTTGCATTTATTGATGACAAAGTTACATTTTCTTCATCTTCATGCAAGTTACACGTTTAATTATTAATATGCGAGTTTCATAATTGTCATTATTGTGCAAGTTATATTTCAAGTTTTGAATATTAAATAACTTAGTTATGGTTTCTATTCCATGTGGTTCATCAAGTAGTTATTTCAATTAATTAAGCTTTGCAATGTCTAATTATGCACGTTCAATTCATAATTATTTTCAAGCATGATGTTTTTAATATCTTCTTAGTTAAGAAAACTAAATAAAGGAAGTCAGAAAACCAAAACCTAGCAACGTTCGGTATTTACGGTGCCTCTGGGTCACGCTTACGGGTAATGCCGTCATGTTGAACTACTGCACTTAATGCCTAATAAAGCTGCATCAACGACATCTGTGGCATCGTCCCTATAAATCGTCAGGGAGTAATAAAGGATACTTGGAAGTTAAAATCCAAGGGGCGGGTAATCCCTCTTGGATCGATAATCTAATAAGATAATCCTTAAATGATTTACATCCACTGAGTTAAACCATAGTAAACCCCCTTTAGGGTTGATTGAGTGAAATTCTTTTATGAAATTGATTTAATCTCAAAGAGTTGTTGATGATTGACAATTGGGTCAAGGGTGATGCTTATGATAGGTATTGGGATCTAGTTGTTTTAGGCCACAAGCAATAGGCCATCTTGAGCCTTTGCTTAAGTGCTACCACCGTGGGTAGCAACCGCAGAGAAACTATTTAGGACATTGATCCTAGAAAGGGTTGCGTACCCAATAAATAGTTACATCAAACCATAGAGTAGAAAACAGAACTACATACTTTACACCTTGATCCCATGCTGAAACGAGTATGTAGGTAGTCTAGGGACAAAGTTGTCCCTAGTACTCAGGCGTTCGTGGATGGGGTCTAGGTTTTGGTAAGAAGAAGGATTGAGAAGAATCCTAATTTGAAAGATAAGTATAATAAAAGGAAAAATTAATTCAATGCATACTCAAAAGGAATCCCGTATGGATTCACTTGACTTCCCGAGGCTTTAAGCCAAATTCCGAGGTGGAATTCAAGCTTGTATTATGTTATTTTGATTTCTCCTAAGGACGGCGACCTTGGTACACTCCTACTAGAAGAGTGTAGTACTTAGTGAGTGACTCAGGACCCGAATGGTCCCGATGAGTCTAAGTCTTTAGTCAGGGCACCTCCTATCCTAATTGGATAGATGCCTACCCTATATGGGTAGATGCCTATCCCACATTGGATAGATGAAACCTTCTATTCTGTATGAATAGATG
Source organism: Cryptomeria japonica (assembly GCF_030272615.1). Taxonomy (NCBI): domain Eukaryota; kingdom Viridiplantae; phylum Streptophyta; class Pinopsida; order Cupressales; family Cupressaceae; genus Cryptomeria; species Cryptomeria japonica. The sequence goes on along the minus strand of NC_081415.1, from coordinate 111,907,477 downwards.
CCTAACCCGTATGGTTAGATGCTCATTCCGAATGGATGAATGCCTAATCCAAATGGATGGATGCCCAGAGTATGCAATTGAATCAAACACAAATGATTAAATTAAAAAAAAAAAGTGGTCAAATTTTGTTGGGTTAAGTAAAGTGGTTTATTACATATTAGAGCCAATATAAGTAAGGTATGGAAGGTATTGGAAAAAATGCATATGTAGTTATTAGAGGAAATACTAGGTAAGGTATAGGAGGTATTGGAGAAAGTGTTTGGACAAGATTGTGTAATACAAGCTATTGGATCTTGGAGAAACTAGTTATGCCGTTAGATAATTTTGTGTTTTTAACTTCATTTATTATTACAAATTTGTGGAAGACATATGTAATATGTAGTTATTAGGGTATCATAGGTATTGGAAAATGTTTTTTTTAAACAAATGTGAAGCATACATACACTTTACTGAGTTGAAGGTTGATACCATCATTTTCTATTTTTCAAATTGATTTGTTATTACTAATTAATGATAAATTCATTGTGGAAGGCATATGTAGTATGCAGTTATTAAGATATAGATGTATTGGAAAAGATATTTGAGATTCTCAATTATATTTAAAAATTAAAACTTTCAAAGGCTTTGTTAAAATTATAGTCATTGAATACAGTTATGAATGAGTTTATAATTATAAATTCATTGTGGAAGGCATATGTAGTATGCTGTTACGAATGAGTTTATAATTTTTTAATCATAAAACATATAAAATACCTAATACTTTTTTCAATATTCCTTTTAAAATATTTCTTTCATAATATTTTTTTCATTATTATTTTTCTTTGCATAATAGCAATTTACTTGATCTATTGAGAAGAAATTCTAATGTTGCAAGATGTTTGATTTTATTCTTTCCTTTCACCTTATTTTCACTTATTTTAAAATATTCGAGAGATTATGCTAGCTTGTCATTTGTAAGATAAAGACTTGAATTTAACTAATTGATTTATGAAGATTCTACTTGATATTATTTAAATCTATCTAACTTTACTTGAAACATGAAAAAAAATTATAACATTTTTGTTAGAAACACATTTAAATATTTACATATTTATGTACCACTAATTTTAGAAGAGTATATTTCTTATTCTAGTTTCGTAATTCAATCAAATGATTAATTTGGTTGATAATCTCCTTTTTGGTTTGCTTATATCTATAAGAAGCTTGTTTAATATATTTTTAAAAAATTTATCCATGTTTTGACTAAAATTTCACATAGAAGTAAGGAGAAACATTTTACTAATCTTAAAAGCACAAAACCTAGCATGCATAGTAGATATAATACAATAGTTTGTGCTCTATAAACAAATATATTTTTATTTGATTAAGGTTAGCTAATTAAATTACCTGTAGAGAATTTAATATTATTAATAATGTATTATTATAATTTCAATAAAATTTATATGTTTTGAAAGAAAAAATATTCTAGCGTACGGAATTCCATAAGATATATGAATGGCTGTGCCAATAAAAATAGTTGTAAAAGTGTTCTAATAGATGATCATATATTTTTATGGTTGATATATTTATGTGTGTATGTGTGTGTATGAATGCATACATACATACATACATACATACATACATACATACATACATACATATATATAGACATAGATATAGATCTAAGGGTGGATTATCGCCTCGTGCAACACACTTCCCTATAAATGAAAAAGAAAAAGTAAGAAAAAAAACCAAGCTTATGATATCTTAAGTGGATAAGTAAGGGGTATTCATAGCCATGTGTAGCCGAAAATCATCCCTCTATCATGAAATATTTTATTAGGCTGTAATTTACAACACATCACAAGTCTAGTAAATCTTCCCTAGTAAAACCAATCTAGTGTCTTTTTAATGTTTTTCCATATTTAAGGAACATTGACATAAAATTCTTGTGAGAATTTTCCTATAGTAACTATGATCTACAAGAAAATGAAAAGCACAAGAATAAGAGAGAAATAATATATGGTAAGAATAAATTATATTCTCATCAATAATGCAATAAGATGGATTAATCAACAAGATTGGATTAGATTACATACAATGTAAATGAACCTCCTTATAAAGGAAAGGTCATAGGGAATGAGAGATAATGCAACCATGACATGTGTCTTAATGAGTTGCAAGAGTAGGTAGGGGTAGGTAGGAGAAATAATAGATAATTCCACTAAAGATGGAATGTGATAACAATATAACACCACAAAAGGTGGATTTTCTCCTACAACCATGTTTCGTAGATGCACACTTCCCTAAGTGTTTCCTATGAAAACTAAAAGGAATGCATGATCCTAAGTCAAATTAAGTAAAGTGTAATTATGAGATATAATTTACACAAAAAATCCTCACAAGTATACCTTTGTCTGAATCAAGCAAACTTTCTAACCATCACACTTCAAACCAAACACTTATGCTATTAATTCTTCGAAAAACCTCCTTCTCTTAAGGTATTGTTATGAAAACCTTTCTATATGTTTTTATTATTTTATTATTTCTAATGCTTTTTTTGTTATTTTGTAAGTTTAATATTGTGCATCTTTGTCTAAGATCCTTATTTTATCATAATGAATTGTGTTTGCCTTGCTGTCCTCTTTTGTTGGTCTACTCCTAGAGATCTAGATTCTCACTATGCCTACATGAGATACACATATCTAATAAGAGTGAATATTATGTCCTAATAAGGTCTTTCACCTTTATTCTTAGTGAAGGGGACTTAATTCACATGTTAAGTTTACTTGGAAATTTTTCGTCATATGTAGATATAGATAAAGTTAATTTATGTAACTTGTTGTTTTTGTATTGTTCTTTCGATCATGTTAGTTATCCTAGGTGACATTCTAGAACATAACTTATAATGGGATTATGTCTCATTATTTACTTTTAGATCATGGGAGTTTATTGTTATGAATTATCAATTTAATGTTTGTATCAAGAGTAGTTATTGCATAGTTTTTTCAAGATTTGATTGTGTGAGTTTTTTATTACCAACATTTAAAATTAAAAAACATGGTCCATCATCAAGGTCAGATAGCAAGAGAAGATGAAAAATAGGATATTAGTAAACAAACATGTCTAAATGTATTTGTGAGAAGAGGACAAACAAGATAGGAAGGTACAAGAATCAAGGGTTGTTACCATCCTACCTCATCACCTTGCCTAAATAAGCATGGTGTATTATACATTGTGATACATCAAATTTTTATATCTAATTGTGTAGTTTATTCTTATTGTTCATTCAACCTCATGTTGCAACATTTCTTGTCATTGGAAACTTTCTTGGTTAATGATTTGAAGTCTACAACTTCATCATGGGTCCATTATCATTCCAACATGGTATCAAATAAATTTCATTGTAAAGCCTTTCCCATATTAGAGAATTGAGCTATTTCTAGAATAGAGATTTCATTTGTGAGACTTATAACTTCTTTTTTCTTTTTGGAGATGGAGTTTTGTCCGAATTCACCATTGTATTTATTTCTTCGAAAGGGGAGACATAGTTTTTCTCATCATTGGATTCTTTTCTAGCTTCAAAATTTATTTAGTGGTTTTGAGGATGCTTCAATATGGGGGAAAAATTTGTCTATATCTTTCCCTTTATTGTAGAGGTGATCATATTATATCTTTCTAACATGTATTTAGTTCTTGGGTGGTATTAATGTTGAGAACTCCATACATCACTTAATTTACAACTTGTTCATAATTTGTATTACATCCTTTTGAGACAGAAGTTTTGTTCCATACGGTATTCTCATTTTCTCCATTTGTAAGAGATTAATTGAATTATTTTTTGCGCATGGGTACCTAACATTGCCTACGTTTTATGACCCGTATTTTATTTTTATTTATCCTTTCATCATCTACATAATATTTTTTCTTCATAAGTTGAACTTAATGGTGTGATAGATAGAATATCATGTCCTTATAAGGTATTGCATCTTGATTCCTAAACTAAGGGGGACATAATTCATGTGTTAGGTTTACTTAAGAACTATTTGTCATGAGTTAGATGTCATAAGGTTACTTTATCAAACTTATTATTTAATATTGTTAATAGGATCATGTTAGCTATCCTAGGGGGCATTGAAAAAGCTATCCTATAATTGGGCCATGTATCATTATTTACTTATAAATCATAGGCATTTATTATTATGCATTGGGAATTTAATGTTTGTATCCAAGGTAGTTGTCATCCTACCTCATTAATTTGCTTAAATTTGCTTAAATAAGAAACTTCTATTGTACAATGTAACATATTACATTGTTTATATCTTAGTGCTCACACAATCTCATATTTCAACATTCTCTTGTGGTTGGCATCTTTCTTCATTAATCCTTTGGAGTTTGAATCTTCACAATGGGTTCATTATTGTTCAAGCTATAAGAACTAATATTTTTAACCAATTTGACTATTTATAATTTTCCTTCTACCTATACCATTCCTTTATCATTATTGAGATCTTCAAACTTCCTATATAAGATTGTCTTTCATCTATTCCCTATCTTTTCTCTACTCTCCTATTATGATATGAAAGTGTAAAGCGGAAAAATCGAACCCTAGTTGTTCTCCCCTCCCCAACTCCAAGGAGAGAGAAGGGAGATTCACTAGGGTTGATGGTTTTCACTTAGGAGAGACTTTACATTCAAAAGAGGGGTTGAAACCCACAAGATCCAATCTCACACAATGCAAGATTGGATTCTATATGAGTTTCAAGGGTTGTGATAGCAAGGATACCCTCTTTTGTAAAGAATGTAGATAGAAAGATTGAACTAGGAATGCATGTAAAGTGAGAAAGATTCACTTATAAACAGAGATAGGGATATGATATGAAGCTGCGGACCTAGAATTAGCAGTAAAATGTCGAGACGGCGCTGTCCTGCAAATTTGAGCAAAAGTTGACGGGACGATGGCGCCCGGCGTGCACACAGTCCTCCAAAAAATCTGCGAAACGAAGGGGGATCTGTTCGTCTCTGCACAAGGATTCTAGATCTTCAATTTCAGTCGCGTACCTGCAACCTACACACAGAAAAGCGAAGACGATTGGGGGGTTAGGGATTAGGGGTTTGCCCTTAGGTCAAACCCCAGTTTTGGAATTAACCAAGAAATGAGAAATGCTGTAAATGTAAATGACTGTAATGTAAAACAAGTACTAGTACCTTGTTGTAAGGATGTTTGTATCCTTATATGTGAAGGTATAGATGTTGTTGTTTGTTGTATGTTGTATGTTGTAGCATGTGATCTCCTCTTCAATGGTTGAATCCTTGTCTTGAATGCAACACTTAGCCTTGAATGGAGACTTAGAATGATCAATTGCTTGAAGGAATGTTTGAATGCTTGAATGCTTGAATGTTTGAGTATCGTTTCCACGCCTTTTTCCCTCCTCCTCAAATGGGAGAGGAAATGTAGTTTTTATACTTGTCAATTAGGGTTAAAAGACTGATTTTCCCGACCTTAGGCCGACCAGGAAATGTTATTTTCCAAATTGCAAACAAAAAGGCCCGAAGTCCCATAGGAGATTGGGCCCAAAATAGGGCCAGGGACCAGGGCGCTGGGCGCCATGGTCCTGGGGGACCAGGGTGCTGGGCACCCTAGTCCTGAAGGACCACGGCACTGGGCGCTCTGGTCCCACCTCCCGAGACAGCAGGGTGCAAGGAGGATCAGGCCAGGGTGCTTGAAAAATGTAGTTTTTGATGTCGTGAACAAGTTTCGGGGTCTCCATTCAGGCTCAGTGTTGTGTCGCCATCGTGAAGACCCAAATGCGGTCAAAATTGCAAGTGTCACAATTTTAGGACGCTACATTTAGCCCCCACTTTAGCGGGAGTATAAGCGTATGCTCATACTTCCGGTAAAGTACAAGGAAACAACATTGAAAAACTTTCACCACGTCAAGGAGGCAAGATACACCAAGCCCCCAGTGGACTAAGGATCTTACGACTTCGATTGACAAAGTAAAGGGGAAGATCATGAGGGAGAACCATGACTGTTAGTAGTAAGGTTCCCTCACTATGAGTCATGCAAGAAAGATATCAAAAATTTTCAAGACAAAGCTAAATTTGTCAGGAAATTTTCAAATATCTTGAAAAGATATGAATGGGATGTATGCCCCCCTACGTTAAAGCGATCGCACATGCCTCACCGGGGGTGATTGCTTTAAGGTAGTGATACATATAAGAAATGAGAAAGGAGCACGTTATCACAAGGATTTAGCCCCCAAGTGTGAGATAAGCCCAAGGATAATAGACACAAAACACAAAGCACAAGGTGACTTCGCTTTCCTCGGGGTCAGTATGCTGTATGATTATTCATGTATATCATATGTATGTATGCATAATTGTTCTTCATTCCCCAATCAAGGAAGGTCACCTAGAAGAAGGGAACACATGTGTCTTTTGAGTCAACATGAGAGAGATCGAGAGATCTCAATGTTTTGCATCGTCCTCAAGTAGACAACACTAAGGACAACAAATAGAAGAATAAGAGTAACACATAGAAGAAGTAACAAAAGAGAGGAGGAGAGAATCTGCTATGCTAATGAAACTAGTCTAGCACGTCATCTACCCCTCGATCTTGCTGATCAATGTTTCGGGAAGGTAGGAAACATGCTAGAGGAGGAACATCCAACACAGCAGATGGAGCTATCACAAGATCCAAACAAGGGCTATGTTCATGTTCCAAGCCACGTTGTTCTTGTCTAGGAGCTAGGATAAGTGCTTTAGAAAATTCGTTAGATAAATGGTTATCAACATCAACATATTCATATTCACTATCAGAATGAACAGGAGTAACATTTGCATCATGAATAACATTTTCATCTATATCATCATCAAGATTTATAAAAATAGGATCTTTAACTCGCACAGGATCAAGACCATCATGCATCTTATGTTTAGGAGATTTTGGCTCAATTTCCGGCTGAGGAGAAAATGGAATAATACTAGTTGAAGGTATTTTTGGAGATTGCAAAGTTTGAGCTCTAAGACGACGCTTTCGTCAGCGTTCACGTGCAGAACGATTTCATCTAGTCTTAGTAGGAAGTTGCGAAGATTGAGGACGAGGAATGTTCTCATCCTTATCACTTGGGTGTTTAGGTTGTGGTCTCTTAGGCTGAACAATAGGAGAAGAGGAAGGTCTCTTCTCTCCATAAGAGGAAGGAGGAGGAACTGATCCATATAAGGGAGGAATATTTGGTTTTGGAAGGAGACCAAGTCCATCATGACGAGCAGGGATAGGTCTACTTTTGGGAAGTTTATTAGATATAGGCATAGTCACATCCATAGGAATGGGTGAGGAATCTTCTTGAGGAAAGACATTAGTTTTATCTTTCAAAGGAAGAACTTCCTTCTCAAGAATGATAGGAATGTCAAGTTTGGGTGTTCTAGGTTCACTTAGAGAAAGGATCATATCTTTTTTCCACTTTTGATAAGATTTGAAAAGATGATCACTTCGCGGAGGAAGAGATTGGAATTGTTTAGGCCAAAAGTAATCAATAGGAATGCTAGAAGTTCTTTTAGCTGGTTTAAAGAGACTATGATTGACAGTAACAACTTCACCATTATGGGGAAATTTCAAACACTTGTGAATAGGAGAAGTAATAGCTTTCATGGAAGATAGCCAAGGATAGCCAAGCTTCACACGAAATTGTTCAGAAGATGGAATAATAGCAAAGTTCACATCAAGGGATTTGTTATGGACCTCAATAGGTAATGTAATAGAACCAATTGCAGGAGAAGAAAATGCATCAAATAGTTTCACAACCACATCTGTTTCGTCATAGATCACTTGATTCAATTGCAAAGTAAAAAGAAATTCTTCAGTAATGACATTAACCATGCAAGAAGGATCAATAAGCACTCCACGGCAAGGTGTATTTTTTACTTTTGCAACTATATATAAAGGACCATCAGGTGCCCTGATAGTTTCACTGGAATCAAAGGTGATGGAAAGTTCTTTAGGGATTTTCTGCTGCTCCACAAAGTTAATCACATTTGGAGTCATAGACACAAGATCATCAGGTGAGACAGAGGAATCAGTAGTATCAATCGCATTAGAGGTATGAGAAGGTAATGGATCAGTAAAAATCTGAAGATTTTGGTTAGGAGGAGCTACAGATGTATTGCCTTTATCATTCACTCTAGAAACAGAGATAGTATTATTATCAATAAAATCTTGAATTTTCCCCATTAAAGCAAAACATTTTTCAGTATCATGCCCAGGTTGACGATGAAATTGACAAAAAGATTTGTTATCAAAATAAGGTGAATTTATCTTTGCAGGATCAATTTACCTTATAGGAGGAAGAGTAAGCACATTTTGTTCCAATAACTTATTCATAATACTATGCAATGATTCATTCAAATGAGTAAACTTTCTTTCTTTCTTGAAAAACTTAGAAATAGGAGGCACACCTGATGCCGCATTCACATTGTTGTTGATGATGTGTTCATTGAATTTAATGGACTCTCTGTTCGGTTTAAACTTCCCTAATGGTTGTTGACTACTATCACCCTTATCACTCGGAGCCATAGGATGTGATTGTTCCATTTGACTCACAGTTAGTTGATAATTGTGAAGAGTTGCGCACAACTATTGGAAAGAAGTAAACTCAGAAAATAGGAGTTTGTCTCGAATATCTTTTTGTAAATTAGAAATAAAGATTCTTTGAATATCATTGTCAGGCACTGGAAAAGAAATTTGAGTATACAAATGCTTATATCTACCAATGAAATCAGTCACTTTTTCTTTAACACCTTGTTTACAATGCATTAAATCAATCAAAGTAACCTTAGGACTTATATTGTTTTGAAATTGTTGAATGAAAGCATTTGCAAGTTGTTCGAAAGAAGTAATAGAATAGGAAGGCAATGAGCAATACCATTGTAGGGCTTTGTCTCTGAATGTTCTAGTAAACAGTTTTGCAAGCAACCTTTGGTCATAAGCAAAATCAGTACATATTGTTTGAAAGGTCTTAACATGTGTTAGAGGATCACCCTTACCATTATAAAGTTCCAAATGCGGAATTTCAACATGTTTAGGGGGAATAGCTCGAACAATGTCAAGAGAAAGTGGGCTCCCAACATCAAATGTGGGCACACTAAACTTAGATTGGTTCATAGAGGCAATTTGTTGTTGTAAAGAAGAGACAGTTTGTGCAAGATTGTTAATGGTCGCTTCAGTCGAAGAATTCATATTAGACGTGTTAGATTGTGATGGAGGTGTTATGTTATTGAAAGAAGGTAAAGAGTAAGGTGGTGGGACACTATGATAGTTAGTCATAAGAGATGATTGGACAGGAGGAACACTACAAGGAGGAATGGAAGGGTTAAATGAATTGCCCCCTTGCGTCATGTTCATTTGTGGAGATACAAGAGGAACACTCATTGAAAGAATGAATGAAGAAGTTGGATTGAATGAAGGAAGAGGGTTGATTGAAGAAGAAGGATTGCCCCCATGATTAGTGATCATAGGAGGAATGTCCGGTATTGAAGTAGTCATTATGTTTGATGTAAAAGTAGGTATACTAGCAATAGGAGTCGTCAAAGGAATAGAATGATTGACTTGAGTAGGAGGTTGTGTATAACCCAAAGTTTCGGCACAACTTTTCATAGGCATCACATTTGAATCCACAATGTGTGCAATATCACGCAAAATATCAATTCCATTCTTATCACTTTGAATCATACGTTTTAGACCCTCAATTAAAGGAAGAGCTTGACTATCAGGGTATTCTTGAGACATCCATTGTCGAAAATCGTCAAATTGGTTATCCAATTTTGAAAGTTGTTCTACAGAAACCTCATGGAGAGCTTCTTCAACATTAAGAGGATTAGAGGAATTACCCATGTCGTCATTAAAAAGACCATTCAAATTAGGTTCCATCTCCTCAATAATTAAACCTTGGAAAGACTTAATTCTAAGGCTTCGTCTAATGGGAATAGTGTAAGTAGGACTTATTGTTGTAAAACTCATGCACTAAAGAAAGAGAGAAGATTTTGAATTTTAGAGGTAGCAAATTTCAGTAAAACTAGCCAATCTTCTAGATTTAAGCTGTTAAATACAATCAGGACAATCTCCCGAAATTTCGGAAAAAATGTCCGGGACCGTGGCGCTCGGGGTGCACACGGTCCTCGCAACTTTTTTCGAAATTTGCAGGGATGAAAGGTATGATGATTTTACAGCTAACCTGAAAAAATTGAGTGATTTTACGATCTGTAGATAGGCCAAATTAAAGTTGCAATCTCAAAATTGAACCCTACCAAGATTGTCGAAAAATGCAAAATTTGAATTTTGAAAAAGAGAGGGAAACTGAAATTTTGAATTTTATGATTTTAGAGGGAATACCAAAAGCAATGCAAGTTTTGAAATTTGAAAGTTGACTCAATTTCACGCAAAATTCAATTTTGAAAGTGGAAATCAAAGTTGTTGTAATTAAGCACTTAATTTCAAAAGTCACAAATTGCAAAAATTCAAATAAAGCACTGAAATTTCGAATGAATGCCAACACACTTTTCAGATTTAGGACTGTAAGAAACACAATTTTGACATGAATTTTAATTTCAATGATTTTTGAATGATTAGAAGCCTTAAACCAAGCAATCACAAGACCAACTTTGACCGTAATTTTGAAAGTGTTAAAATTGATAAAATCAGCCAAAATTCTGGATTTTAGCAGAAAAATACAGTAAGATCTAGCTCCCGAAATTTCAAAAAAAATGTCGGGGACGATGGCGCTCGGGGTGCACACGGTCCTTGCAACTTTTTTCCAAATTTTCAGGGATGAAAGATATTGTGATTTTATTGCGGAATCCAAAGTTACAGCTGATTTGGAGATGTTTTGATCAGTGAAATTGTCGGACAAAGGTTGAATCAAGAGGGTTTCAAAAATTAGGGTTTTGACACTTAACCACTTAATTTTCAAAATTAAAGCACAAATATGAATTGATAATTTGTAATAGAAGGGAAGATCTGAAACAAGCATTAACAATTAAACATTTCACAAGTTTAATTACTTAAAAAGAAAATTTAGGGTTTTTATGCAATTAACCTCTAAAATTTTGCAAAAGATCAAACATGGAAATGTAATCAAGGAATCCAATCGTTAGATCTAACTATGAATAATCAGAAAGGATGTTCATGTCGGGTTCACCAAAATGTAAAGCGGAAAAATCCAACCCTAGTTGTTCTCCCCTCCCCAACTCCAAGGAGAGAGAAGGGAGATTCACTAGGGTTGATGGTTTTCACTTAGGAGAGACTTTACATTCAAAAGAGGGGTTGAAACCCACAAGATCCAATCTCACGCAATGCAAGATTGGATTCTATATGAGTTTCAAGGGTTGTGATAGCAAGGATACCCTCTTTTGTAAAGAATGTAGATAGAAAGATTGAACTAGGAATGCATGTAAAGTGAGAAAGATTCGCTTATAAACAGAGATAGGGATATGATATGAAGCTACGGACCTGGAATTAGCAGTAAAATGTCGAGACGGCGCTGTCCTGCAAATTTGAGCAAAAGTTGATGGGACGATGGCGCCCGGCGTGCACACGGTCCTCCGAAAAATCCGCGAAACGAAGGGGGATCTGTTCGTCTCTGCACAAGGATTCCAGATCTTCAATTTCAGTCGCGTACCTGCAACCTACACACAGAAAAGCGAAGATGATTGGGGGGTTAGGGATTAGGGGTTTGCCCTTAGGTCAAACCCCGGTTTTGGAATTAACCAAGAAATGAGAAATGCTGTAAATGTAAATGACTGTAATGTAAAACAAGTACTAGTACCTTGTTGTAAGAATGTTTGTATCCTTATATGCGAAGGTATAGATGTTGTTGTTTGTTGTATGTTGTATGTTGTAGCATGTGATCTCCTCTTCAATGGTTGAATCCTTGTCTTGAATGCAACACTTAGCCTTGAATGGAGACTTAGAATGATCAATTGCTTGAAGGAATGTTTGAATGCTTGAATGCTTGAATGTTTGAGTATCGTTTCCACGCCTTTTTCCCTCCTCCTCAAATGGGAGAGGAAATGTAGTTTTTATACTTGTCAATTAGGGTTAAAAGACTGATTTTCCCGACCTTAGGCCGACCAGGAAATGTTATTTTCCAAATTGCAAACAAAAAGGCCTGAAGTCCCATAGGAGACCGGGCCCAAAATAGGGTCAGGGACCAGGGCGCTGGGCGCCATGGTCCTGGGGGACTAGGGCGCTGGGCGCCCTAGTCCTGAAGGACCAGGGCTCTGGGCGCTCTGGTCCCACTTCCCGGGACAGCAGGGTGCAAGGAGGATCAGGCCAGGGTGCTGGAAAAATGCAGTTTTTGATGTTGTGAACAAGTTTAGGGGTCTCCATTCAGGTTCAGTGTTGCGTCGCCATCGTGAAGACCCAAATGCGGTCGAAATTGCAAGTGTCGCAATTTTAGGACTCTACAGAAAGTTTCCCTTTGGAATATCCATTTCTTTCAAGATCCAATTTCCTTTTTGTTATTCATGTCATTAATAATTTTCCTTCAATTATTCTTATCATTTTAATCGTAATTTCTAGCACTAAAATAATTCCTCTAAAAATTATCTAGATAGTATGTGAAGATGTCAAACCATGGTTGAGATGGGTGGGAGATGGTTTCTTCAATTTGTCATCCTTTAACCAGTAGTCCATATAAATTTGGTCTCACATCATCATGTCTCAAGGTTAACCTCCATCCAAACTATCTTAGATCCAAGATATTCTCAATTTTAAATGCAAAGTTCAAACTCTACTAAAACTTATTCATAGAGACACCAATAATTTTTTTACATGATCTAAATATAAGATTAAGTTCAAGCTTACCAATCAAATCCAAAAGGATATCCAAGTTATTATTATTAATATTCACTTGTATATACTTCATAAAAGTATTTGATCTCCCAAAACCTATTACAATAATTACAAACAATTATAATATGAGCAAATTTCATTTTATAAAATTATAATCCTTGTAAAGCCCATTTTTAGCTTTCTCTACATCTTCTCATAGTTGAACAACTTAACCATCCTTGGTAGCTTTAGTATTCTCCTAGGAATTTGTATCATTATATTTATTTTATCTGGTCTATTGTATTGGAAGTTAAATCAAATATTTTTTTTGTACATTGTGTATGAACATATTTCGATCAGAAAGTGACATACGCATGGATATCCCTTGCCCTCATTATCCTTTGTATTTAAACTTTGAGAGCCTCTACTATATCTTTTTCATTTATTCTCAAGTAAAATAATCCTATAGTTGGATCAATGAAATTTTTAAACAATGTGTTCCCTCCTCATTCTCTAGCCATACAATTTTGTTGAGTGATTGGCCTTGTTTCCAACATAAATGAACCTAGCTCTAGCATGCTTTCAGAATGGATATTTTCTTAGACATTTGGCAAGATCAAAATTTTGTTTTATTTCCAATTATAATGTAGATATTCATTTCTATCTTTAGAAAAATGTTATGATTTTCTTTAATATTTTCATGTAGATTTAGGTGCAATCTATTAGTTCATAGTAATTTATTTTTTTGACCTCTAATATTTGTTTTACTACTACAGATCACTCCATGTTCTATTTTTCAGGTGCCTTAAAAATATTTCATTCTTATCGTTTCAGACTTCATAGTTTATTCGTGTCATCTTGAAGGGAATCTTGGTACATACACGTCTTTGACACTGTTCATGAAGGAAATGTGTGCATACATTACTTTTTAAAATTACAACCAAAAATACAGTAGTACGCAAGTCAGTTAAACTGAAATGCCAAGAATTTGTTGTTTCATACGATAAAACTATTATAGAGTAGTGATATGTTTATTCTTAAGGCATTGTTATTATTATTGTTACTGTCTTTGCACTTTATTCCTGTCATAAATTATTACAGTTCATTGTTTATTCATGTCATCTTGCATTGAACTGTTGTACCTAAAAATGCCTTCATCATTGTTCATGAACGGAAACCAAAGAGCCTGCAATGTATTGGAATCAACTATTTATACCGACCTGCCATTTTGTGTTGTGAACACTCCTTCGTTGGGCTTTGTCCATGTTGAATGACCATTCGGGGTATAGACTTGCCAGGCAAAGAGATATCTACAAATCTCACTATTTTACAAAAGTATTATTGGAAATACGGTAGTTCGTAAGTGAGAAAAGTGAAATATGAAGAATTGGTTGTGTAGTCACAAATTCATTTTCCAAGACGTGAATATGTATCTGGCTATTAAGGTAACTAAGGTATTGAAGGTATTGGAAAAAGTGAGTTCTCGGACTCGTTTGGGTTTTTTATTATCAATTGACCCAATATTTTCTGAATGGAGTTTTTCATTTTGTCCAAGCTTCATTGAGAGTTATTTTACTTTTCTCATTGGAGTGATCTCCATTCAAAGACAAATCTAGAAAAAGAAGAAAAAAAAACATATTTTGTTTTCATACAGCAATCTTAATTATATTTTATGAGTGGTGTTATATAAAATTTAATAAAATGTGAAAGTTAAGTTTATTTTTTTGTTGAATATTATGTAATTTGAATGAAAATTTTGAAGACACAATTTCATATATTTCTTATAAAAATATTAAATTATCTTTTTTTTTTTTTTTTCAAAAAGTTATCTTTATTTTATTATAGTTTAAATATTTTTCTAACTTTTTAGTCATAAAAAATGTAAAATATCTCGAATCTTTTAAAATATTCATTTTAAAAAATTACATTGATCTATTTTGTATTGTTAAATTTTTGGAATAATAATTTATTTTTATCTACTAAAAATTAATTCTAATATTATGAAATGCTTGTTTTTAATTTTTATTTATTTTTTTAATTTTCTTAATTTGAAAAAATAAAAAAGTTTCATAAACATAACTTGAATTGAACTCAATATTTTATGATCATCATATTATTTTATTATATCTATATAATGATTAGAAAAACTGAATATTTTAATTATAAAAAAATCTAGAACTGCCAATGGTAGGTAAAATTATTACTAATATTGTTCCACTTGAAACTAAAGTCACTGATGTTGTCCAGAAAATACCAAAAGAGAAAAGAAAAAGGATATGGACACATACAATTATGTCCAATTCACATATATGTGATGAATTAATTCCATGTAGATTATTTTAGCACATGAATTACTCCATGGAAGTGTACAATGAAATATTCAATATTTTTTTTTTGAAATATACTTTTGGTTTTTAAAAAAATAATCTTTTGATTTCACAATGTGGGAATGGTAATATATATTTTTTAATTTCAAAATAATTTTCAATTAATTAAAGTACTACATTTTCTTTTTGTGGCAATTGTTTATTTTTATCATATTTTTTAAGGTGACAATTTTATATTTTTGAAAGGTTGTTCCTAAGTACTATAATGTTTCAACTTAGTCAGTCAAGGTAGTATTATTTTCTCTTCTGAATATAAAATCAGGAAGAATGAAATTGCAGTACTGGTGCAACAAATGCGAGTATATTATGCATTGGTGATGCATGGTAGATTATATGCTCAATATAGGTATTTATATGATATGACATGTTTAACATGTTTTTATAATACATATTGAGAGATATCAAATTTGAAAATATTTAATATTCATAAAAATAGTGAAGGTTTTGATTGTAACGAGTTTTAAGCCTTCACATTACTTAAAGCAACACAAATGAACAAAATTGATAAATCAATAGTTCTAAATTGAAATAATTTAAATATTTTGATTTTAAAGAATTATTTCATACTCAATTTTTAAAAATAAACCTCAGTATATTTGAACCTAAACTCTTAAATAATTAAGGAAAACTATCAAAACACTTTTACAAAATCATACAAACATATAGAAGTTGCCTTTTGTCATAGAAAATAGGCAGTGGATAGAAAAATATTGCAATTTACAAACATTTGTGTACATAACCAAATGGACTATACATCCTTTAAATATCCATCTCTTGGAATGTAGACAAAAGTGATTGCAAGTGTTACAACAAATAAATACATTCAAGTCACACAAGAAATGGGGCACACATGAAATAATAAATACATAGTCACGTACAGTTTGATTTTTTCAGTAATCGATGGTGGTTTGGCAAAATTAGGACAAATAGGTATGACCACCATTGAAATAGTTGCTAAAGGCCTAGTGTGTCTCATGCTGGATGCATGAATTAGTTTCCTGTGTCTATTTTGTTTATATAATTTCTTCTTTTGATTTATGAGAGCCCAATAGAAGTTATAGAAAATCTAGCACAAGACAACTGAGTGCTGATAATTGTCATTGCTAAACAATATTTATCTTTAATTTTCTATTTTATTTACTATTTTGCCCATCAAAGTTTAAAGGGAATTTATTTTTTGTTTTGTTCGAAAAGTTTTTTCTTTTATTTAATTTTTAGGGTTTTACTCACAAAACCTCTCTTCACATTGGTTAGAAAACTAGGATTGTGAATTTTATATAGATGGAAATAATGTATAATTTTAATAGGGTGAAGATATTAAATTAATTAAATTTTAATTATAATCATAATTTTAACATTAATGTTTATCAATGATCACTATTCAAAAGTAATTATAATTAAAAATAGTTGATAATTATTGTAATTAAGTTAATTATTTAACAATTGACAATAAATATTTTATAAATTTTAGAATGATTTGTATGAAAGATAACAATATATAGAAAGTTACATTTATATGTAGATTTTGGTTTTTATTTTATTTCAGGTATTGCTTGATTTAATTAAAGATTAATACAACTCAAATTTAATAATTTTTTAAAATATAGAATGTTTGCTTATATATTGATTTTTCGTTTTTAATGTATTCTAACTAATTGTTCATTCATTTAAATTAATTTAAAATAATTTTGAAATATGAAAAGATTTGTGTAAAAAAAAGAAAAATTTAGAAAGATTCCATTTATAGATAGTTTTAATTTTTTAATTTATTATAAAACTAATTTTTAATTGATTTAATCTAGTGAATATTTATCAAATTTAATGTTTTAGAAAAATAGAGTTTAGTTTAATTTTAGAATTTTAGAATATTAAATGATTTGTATGTAAAATGAATTAGAAAGGTTGCATTTATATCAAGGCTTTATCTTTTACTTCATTTTAAAAATAAATGATGATTCATTTGAACATTAACACAACTCAAATTTAATGATTTAAAAAAATATATATAATTTAGATTTAGAACCCTAATTTACAAAGGGTCAAAATTTAATATATCCTGATTTATGATTCATGAGATCAAAGTTAATTATTTTAATTTTAAATAGAGATTATTTCAATAATTTTAATTATGATTAACATTTTAAATTAATTAAATTATAATCATATTAATCATAATTCCAACACTAATTCTTACCCATATTCAAAACTAGCCCTTACCCTTACCATAATTAGAGCTTTATTTAACATAAGTAAAGGATTAGGATTACTTTAAAATTATACATTATATTCATGTTAATGATTCATGCATAATTTAGATATCTACTTTCAAGATTAGTACATAGAGCTAAATGAGCATTGAAGAGTTTTTTCATCCATAAAATAACATTTTTTTTCAATAAATTATGCAGTTTTTATTATATTTTTTAAAGAAAACCAAAAAAAAAGCTATATTATTTAAAGGTATCATGCCATTAAAAAGCTTAATTTCTTTACTATTTTTTATTGAATAGTTATGTCATTTATCAATTTTCTTTGTGAATGGCATGGTTGGTTCTATTAGTCAAGTTTGTTTTTCTTCAAGATTAGTACATAAAAGTGGGTTAGACATTGAAGACATTTTGCTAGATCCATAAAATAAATAAAACTAATTTCTTTTTTCTAAATCATGTTGTTTTTATATATTTTGAAATCAAATAAAAATAGAAAAGATATATTATTGAAAGGAATTATACAATCTAATTAAATAAATGATTCATACAAAACTAGCTTAAGCATGGAAGAACATCTATGTCAATGTAATAAATATAGTCTCTCAAAGTTGGCAAACAATATATAAAATCATAAACCTAAACCATAACCATAAACCGAATTGTCCTAAACTTAATTTTACTCTCAAACTAACACTAAAAAAATTGATATGAATAAATTATTATTTATTACATAAATAAACAAAATTGGACCATAATCATAAACCTTACTAAACACTAAATAAAAATGAACCCTAACTCCAACATTAAAGAAACTTAAGCCTAACCCTAACTCCAAAAATAAACCAAATTGAGCATTAACACAAATTAAACTCTAACCTCTAACTTAAATTATTCTATATTCACTTAAGACATAAAATACTCTTTATTCTTAAATAAACTCAAATCATTATAAAGGTCTATTTCAAACACTTATTCATCGTAAGCTCGATAAATAACTCCAAATAATAATCATTATATTTATATAGAAGATAAAGGCTATTCATAAGGTAGTAAAATTGTAGAAATATCTCAATCTTATCTTCATACAATGCTTAGGCTTTTCTATGCCTTTAGTATAATTACAAACATAAAAGAAAGACAAGGATGCATCCTTTGATCTCCAATCTGAGCTAACTTCATTTAAATATTTTGAATGAAGTTGAGAACAAGAATCAGGCACTTTTGCCGCCCAACCTTGAAGCTTACCCTTCCTCAAAATTCTTGGTCAATCAAGAATACCTGACCCTACACAAATTGCTTAGCAAAATGAATTCAAAAGACAAGATAGAATCTGGTGCGTCCCTAAAATGATACATGCATTTTCAATTTTCTAATTCATTTAAGAAATAAGCAAGTTCATTCAATGATATGGTAGAGTGGATAAATAAAATGAATCCATCTATTTCAATGGTTATTCAATCACTCGACTGAGTATAATGCCATGCATAGCAAATAATATAGATTGGAAAAAGAAAACTCTCTCTCTATAACCCATATTCGGCACCCGTCCTAGAAGGTAACTTTCCACACACAAGTCAATCTAGTTTTTAACATATAAATCATATGTAGAAGACAATCTTTCATTGAATAAAGATAACATCACTTTCTTGTTACATTCGATTATATCTGACAAGATCAAACAATCTTTCATGGATAAACAATCATACATATTTGATAATAAGCAATCTTTCATAACTATTTTGAAAAGTAAATCAAAACCAAGTATTTAAGAAAGAAGGTGTAGCGCATGTATGAATCCTTACATATAATGAAATATGATGAGTACACATTCTTAGAAATAAGTTAATTAATGCAGACCTAACATATGTTTCCCACAAATTTTAGTATCTACAATGCATGTTTAGTAATTCCTTCTATTATTCCTATATATCTATTTAAATTAAAGATACAAACAAATCAATTCTTGACTTAGATTGCATAAATTTGAATCTAATCTTATCTATTTCCTAAACATCGAACTAAATCACAACATACTTTAACCTTAATTTCTAAACACATAATAACCAATGATTAAAATAGAGCCTGCCTCCTTATCTTGATACCAAATTGATGGTGATTGACACAATTCTTTGTTCAAATCTGTCTGCGTCTCTTTCCTCTATTCTCCTTGTAATCTCTTCAATAACCTCTATGCTCTACGTTCCCCAGTCTGTCACCCTTCTAATATCACTGTTCTCTATAGCATTTCTATTCTCTGCATATTTTCTCCTTCTATCTTCTTGTGTATCTCTATCGTGCTTATGCTGCTATTTTTCTTAATAACACTTTGGCAATGTTTTTTAGGAGATAACAAAGCTTATGAAATTACAGGCAAAGGGGATGTATTGGTGCCATTAGAAGGTGGTAAAACATGGCTGCTCAAAGATGTTGGCCATGTCCCAAAATTGAAGTGGAATTTGATATCCGTTGGATAGCTCTTTGGTCAAGGTTTAAATTTCAATTTTCTTCTAGATACATGGAAAGTAACACATGGTACCATGCTAATTGCAAATGGTAATAAAGTGGGAAGTCTTTACATTTTTAAGACTCATGGTGAAGTGGGAGCTGTAATGGTGATTGAGGATAGAAAAGCGGATCTTTGGCATCAAAGACTTGGGCACATTAGCAAGAAAGGTCTCCATGTTATGCATACAAGAAATCAGCTACTGGGCCTCAAGGTTGTGGACTTAGCCTTTTGTGAACATTGCCTCTATGGCAAACAAAAGAGAGTCAGTTTTTTGAAAGGTGGGCATGACACAAAGACAACACCGCTAGAGCTTGTACACTCAGATGTTTTTGGACCAACTGAGGTAACCTCCATCAGAGGAGCTTACTATTTGGTAACACTTCTTGATGATTTCATAAGAAAAGTATGGATTTATATGCTTTCTAGGAAATCAGAAGTGTTTTCAAAATTTAAAATTTTAAAGGCATTAGTTAAAAATCAGATTGGGCATAGGATTAAATGCTTACAAACCAATAATGGTGTGGAATTTTGTTCACATGAATTTGATAATTTTTGTACTGATAATGGGATTAGAAGAATCAAGGTTGTTCCTTTCACTCCTCAAGAAAATGGTACAACCGAGAGGATGAATAGAACAATCCTTGAGAAGGCACGATGTATGTTGTCTAATGCAGGTTTAGGCAAAGATTTTTGGGCAGAAGCGTGTAACACAACAGTGTATTTAATTAACCAGAATCCATCATCTAAATTGGATTTTGGTATTCCAGAAGAGGAATGGAAAGGAAAGAGAATTTCATACTCGCATCTTCATATGTTTGGATGCGAAGCCTTCTCGCATATACCCAAGGAAAAGCGAATGAAATTGGATCCAAAGTTGCTGAAATGTATCTTTGTGGGGTATGGAGAAGAGAAGTTTGGTTTCAGATTGTGGGGTTCAGTTCACAAAAAGATTGTTTGTAGCAGAGATGTAGTCTTTCATGAAACCTCCTTTCCCGTACTACAAGATTCAAATAAATCAAAGACATAATTTGTTCCTATGTCTCTATTTTAGAATTCGACTACCAGTGCTCTGCCTCCGATCTCTCATTTAGTGGGAGCTCCTATGACATCTACATCTGTTGAATTCAATTCTCAATCAGAGAATGAAGAAGGGAGTGATGAAAATGTTTGGTCTTCTTTTAATCCAGAACTTGGGGGTCTGCTAAATAGAGCAAATCCTCCTCAAAATAGCACTGATGTTGGAGGAAACTTGGAAGATCACTCTTATGGTGAGCATCTTGGCTCATGTTATTCAACTTTGGTTGGGCAAACTCCATGGTGCTCTGCACCTCTACCACACTCTACATAACATAATTTATTCTCAAGGCATGTTGCACAGTTTTCATGTGCAGCACACCCACTGCAGTCCTCACAGTCTACAAACTGCAGCTCTCCTTGTGAGCTTCCTGTAGCTTGTGCACCCTCCACGCAAGCTCCTTGCTGCCTCCCCTATCCTCCTCCTACAATCTCCTCTCCCCGCAAGCTCCCTACTGGCCTCCTTGCCTCCCCAGCCCGCAGGCCCTCCCTACAGACTCCCCGCAACCCCCCAGTAGCTCCCTCTCCCTCTCCACAAGCCCACTCCATAGGTTCACTACCACCATAGACCTTTACCACTAATGGTGATGGTCTCGTGGAAGACCATTCACATGGTCTTTGCCCCTAGCGAAATTCACATGATCACGGGCTCCAACCTAGAGCGACCTCCTTTGCGAACCCATAGCAATGTCATCACTCTCCCGTGCAGAACAAGGGGGACACTAACAGACTCAAAAACATAGGGAGTGATGTTAATTTGATTAAATAGGGAACACAAAAATTGAATGACTCCACTACTGAAATAGAGAGTCAATTGAGAAAATCAACCAGACAGAGGTGACCCCTTGTGAAGTTCTCTGATTATGACTAAATGTTTTGTGAAGAGGTTGAACCTTCTTTGCTCATCTTTGATCAAACAGAGCCTGCAACATATAAAGAGGCTTGTAAAAATGTAGACCATGATAAGTGGCACGCTGCAATGTGTGAAGAAATGGATGCACTAATGAGAAATCAGACATGGGATTTGGTGCCACTTCCACCTAACAAAAAGGCATTGAGAAATAAATGGGTGTACAAACTAAAAGATGAAGACGATGGTCACAAAATATTTCGAGTAAGACTAGTTATAAAGGGATATGCTCAACAACAAGAGCTCGACTTCAAAGAAATTTTCACGCTAGTAGTTAAAATGACTACCATCCGAGCAGTATTGGGATTAGTTGCAGCGTGGGATTTGAACTTCAACTGCTGGATGTGAAGATGACATTTCTCCATGGCAACCTTGATGAGGAATTATTTATGCATCAGCCGAAAGGGTTCATTAAAAATGGGCAGGAACACCTTTATTGCAGATTGAAATGCAGTTTGTATGGCATAAGCAAGCCCCCCTACTTTCACATTTGTCAGGGCAGTGATTAGTTGGGATTCAAAATTGCAACATACAGTTGCTCAACTAACCATGGAAGTAGAATACATAGCTCTTTCTGAGGGAGCAAAAGAGATGGTATGGTTGCAACTCTTGTTCAACAAGTTGGGTTTGAAGCAATCAGATTTTACTTTGTTTTGTTATAACAATAGTGCAATTTTTATGACTAAACATCAGACATCTCAGCCGCGGTCAAAACATGTTGATGTTCACCATATGATCAAAAAAGGCAAGTTTCATGTAGATAAGATTCATACCGAATTGAATCGAGCTGATGTGCTCACTAAAGTGGTTAAGGGGGAGAAGTTCAAATTCTGTCGAGCTTCTCTCGACCTTTCCAATAACTGATAGTAGAACTAAGTGGGAGAATCTACTTGTTGCAGCAGTTTGTTGGCCTTCAGTGGGAGATTGCTGGAAGTTGAAGTCCAATGGACTCCTTCCCTGTTTTCTACCAAAACTCTTGGCTATTCACATTCTTCTTGCAAGCTCTTTAAGAGCTAATTGTAATTCATTTTCTGAAGTTGATTGCTAGAGCTAGTTGTGGCTATGTATATGTAAAACAAATTGGTGAATAATAAATTGGTTCCCCTGCTTCAAGTGTGGATGTAGGCAATTGTCGAATCCCTTTAAATCTGTGTCTCATTGTTTATTGTTGTGTTTGTTATTAATTTTGTTTATCTGTTGTTTTTCAATTCGATTCTTCATCCTAATAGGTATGTAATATAAATTCTATAATATTTTCATTTGTAAGAGTTAGAATAATTTTAGTAATTTTTGTATCATATCATTTGATTAGGCAACATATATTATGAAATCTTTTAAAAAAAAGGAATAGCATAAGTTTTATAATATTTTCTTAAAGTGTTGGCTTAAAATTTGTTATCCTTTATAAATTTCATGTAGTAGCTCTTGTTGGTATACTTTCTCACATATTTTGCACTATTCTGAATGTTTCCACAACTATAATATATTAAAATACCTGCCGCCTTTAAATATCCTAAATGTTTCCACAACTATAATATATTTTGCAATTTTTAGCTTGACACTGATGACCAATAATCAGATTTAAGTAAGGTGTTTAATAGTTTCGATCGCTAATTTTTTAATTTAAATTCCTTCATTTACTCTCATATATGTATGTAAATTATATGGATATAGGATAATGATAGAATAAATCAATTCTACTAAATATAAAGCATCGAATACTATTCTTAGTATATAGCCTTGATATAGTTTTAAGCCTTATTTGTTACTTTCATCTCTTTTCTATGTACATTCAAGAAACAATGTACATACAATCTTTGGTAATAAGAAGAGTAGGTAATCTAAGCATCAATTTATATACTTTAATGATTATTCCACATGTTTAGGACAATACAATCATAATAATTCTACCCAATTTTTTTCCTTATCAAAGGAGTCTATTTTCTTTTAGAAAAAAATACATCTATTACATGTTCATTTCTAGCATAAAAGGGCAACCAAATCCATGTCTTTTCACTTGTTGATATAGCATCTCAAAACAATCATACAAGACAATAGAAAAAAATACTAAAACTAAGGCTTCCTCTCCACCCTAGTGTAATGGCATCCTTGAGCCTAGCCATACCGCCAAGCAAGATAGTATTACATACCCATACCAAATTTATGGAGTCTTCACATATACCAGAAAATGACCAAATATATCATAAGATCAACCATTTTTTCCATAACAATTACAAGACTGCTATAAATCTAAATTAACACACAAACAAAATGCCATATTAGATTTTGTTCTCATCAAATTAGAGATGATCCTTGTAAACCTATCTATATCCCCATTTAACAACACACAAACAAGAAGGGTAGAAGGAGAAAGGAAGACTTATCTGTCCAATTCTATGTGTCATTGGCATCCACCTCTCATGCAAGGACTCCTATCAAATCTCTCCTCCTTTCTCAAAGTCTTACAGGAGTTCTCTAAAAGATGGGGAAGTGGGTAACATCCTACTCTCTCTTCACAAACTTGATATAAGGGGGATTAACTAGGACGACTTGGATTAAAAGGTGAAACTTGTCACCTTCCCATACACTTCTCCATGAGTTATTTTCTTCATTTAAGAGGGGAGAAAAACTAGGACACCCCATTCCCTAAGTCTTCCCTCATAAATTAGATATGGAGGTGGGGTTGGTACACTCAACTCATTTATCCTCAAAATTAGGAACTTCTCTCAATAAATACTTTTGGAGAGTGAAATCAAGTCCCAGGGCCTTTAATGCATCTCCAATAGACCTACACCTAAAGGGTATAAAGCTTGGGAGTCTATTTTTGTAATTAAAACATGGAAATTGATTCAAAAACTCACATTAAAGACCTACAATGATAAAACAAATAAACATATCTATATCAAATAATAAAACCTCATTTCTATTTAGGTTAAAAAAATTTCTTAAAATTATAACTTCTCATAAAGGAAATGAATCTAGAATAGGTGTTTCTCCCTCCTCTCATAGTCCTTATTAGCTTCCCACACATAGCCAACGCATTCACAAACATAGTTATACCACAAGAATAAGTCATATTATTTTCTATTAATTTGTCATCCAATTTTCTATGTAATGTCAAGCATATTGCCATAAAATCATCTCATTTATAATCTCTCAATCTATCTAATGATCTATTGAGGAAAATAATGTATTGGTTTAGGGTTGTATTAGCTATATCAAAGGCGAGGTGTTACAAATTGATCAAGATTATGTACTAAAATACAAACGGTCAATTGCATTTATTATTCTTTAATGTTGTATGGGAAAAAAAATTGCTTCTTGACTAATGGATGTGTTATTTAAAGATAACTTATCCTATATTTTAGAAACCATTAATGGAGAGGTGGTAGATTAAAGAATAAATACATGTTGATTTTAATTTGGTCATAAAATGTAATAATTTATTAGCTAAGAGTCATTTTTCCATGAAATTTAAGCTATTCATTATTGATAGTTGTTTGGCTATCACATCTAAGATGGTCATGTAAACAATTCTAGAAAAAAATGTCACAAAAAGAAATATTTTTGGGTCTTCTATACCTCATTGTAGGTCTATATTGACCCAAACTGATCCAAAAAGAACATGAAAGGCAATGATAACAAGATAAAACCATAATTTATCTTAAATTTTTACCATGTTTCCCTAATTCTATAGGTCATCATTTGATGCAAGAGAAGAGAAAATTTAGGTTTTCGAGATACACCAATATTTACAACCTTACAAAAGCTCATGTAATAATTCACTTGCAAATATGAGAAAGTTATTTTCCTATCTTAAAGTCTATTACCATAAATTAGACTCTCTTAAGGACTCAAGTTCCTATAATCACCCACAAAAACTAAATTTTCTTTCCACGAGGGATAAATAATTATCATAGATTTGCAATAATAGATAAAAGTATACTAGATAAAATTTGATAGATTATGTGCATATCCAATGAAACAAGTGTACATATGAGACATTGTTTATATAGTCAAGGTTTTGAGATAAGAGTAACTAGGATGATAGAAATTGTCTTAATCCTATGGCATCTGTAAATTAGGGAATAAGGTCTTAAAAATAAAGAAATTGGATTGAAAATACAATTTTTCACATCTACATGTGCTAATGTAGGATTATTGAACACCTCATGAGTCCCCAAACTTAGTTTCTAAAAACTAAAGTTGAATTAGATTAAATTTTTAATAGATGGGATTGGAACCATAGTCTACAAATACTGTCATCTTTATGTAGATCTAAAGATAAAAAGAATATTTTGTGCTATCTCTACCTAAAATCCAATATCAATCCCTCCCCCAACCCTCCATGCCCTTATCAAATCAACCCTAGGCTGATTGGAACTTCAATTTGTCACTTTGAGTAGACCATGGTGTCTTCCAAGAGCACTCATCGCTTATTAGTACTTGCCGTTAGGTAATACTATTGTAATGAAAATTCATTTGTTGTGCTTATATGGTTATTAAAAAAATTTATTTAGACCAATGAAAAGCAATTATTTTTCTTTCTTTAAATTTTTTAAATTTATTTTATAGTATAGATGCACATTCGTTAACATTATAATTTACAAAAATTATTTTTGTTGCAAACGATTCACTAATATCGTTTTGCCTCTTATAGGTGGGTTTCTCGGAACAACGCATAATCTCAGGTTAAATTTTAACTTCATTATTTGTTGTAATAGGCATTTCACCTATGAACAAGATTAAAAATATATATATTTTTTAAATATGTATTATATTTAAAATGTTCTTTAATTTATAATCAAAATAAACTAAATTTCAATAATATTTGTTTTGGTAAAATAGATAAATGTTCATATTAATTTAATCATAAAACCAAAAAAATATTAAATCTTATAAAAACAAGGATAATGAAACTAAATCATTGTGAAAAAATCCTAAGCAACATAAAAAAAATTGATCTAAAATATTCATTGCATTATAATATAATAATATAAATTATGAGTTTATTCACATGTAATATAATATATAAAAATGTTAATGACATTTTATGATTTATTAATTTATTAAAATTAAATTAAATCGGTTTATTTTTAATTTTTTTTCCAAACAAATCAATTATTCAAAGTAGGAAAAAGTCATACCTTTCATTTTAAATAAGGGAGGTTTTTTTAATATGTTATACTTGCCTTAGGCAATACTATTGTAATGAAAATTCATTTGTCATGTTTAAATGGTTATTAAATAAAATTATTTAGACCAATGAAAACAAAATATTTTCTTTTGTTTTATATTTTTCAACTTTTTCTATAATATAGATGCATGTTTTTTAACTTTATAATTTACAAAAATTATTTTACTTGTAAGTGATTGGCTAATATTAGTTACAATAAATAAATATTTCTAATAATTATAACAAATATTATTATTAAACTAAAAATTATTAAGGCAAGTACTCGCCACTATGCGGCACTTGTTTTAGATTGGTATTTTCTCATGATATGATTTAGCTTTATAAATAAAACACA
Organism: Cryptomeria japonica; assembly: GCF_030272615.1. Taxonomy (NCBI): domain Eukaryota; kingdom Viridiplantae; phylum Streptophyta; class Pinopsida; order Cupressales; family Cupressaceae; genus Cryptomeria; species Cryptomeria japonica. Next base: position 111,880,051 of record NC_081415.1, on the reverse strand, counting down.
TTGAGTCTATTCAACACCACACAAATAAGAGGATTATCATGCGTACTTTCCATTGATGATGAAATAGAAACTAGACTATGGATGGTCAAAGTAAACACCCTTATTTTCACACTTACGGGATATTTTTAAATATCCAAGATGCCTAAATTTTGTATTCACCATTTTTTAAAGCATGAGACATTTTTGTGTTTAGTATTGTTAATATAAATATGCATCAAGATAATATTTTCATAACATATTTTTTTTAAAGGTATTGAACTCATAATATACTAACTCTTTTTTAATTATATCTAACTCCTAATCTCATACAAAAAAAAATGCTTTCATGAAATCTTAGAATACAAGTTGAGGTTTATGATCCATTTCTTGTTTAATCATTTTCTATGATAAGTAAAACCCTAATATTTCAATTTTAGTTCTTAACAAGATAATTATAAGTCTTAACAAATTCTAATCCTTTATCAATTATGTCTTCGAAAAGAATGAGAATACAATCTTTGAAACGGGATGTCTACTTAATCATCTATAGAATAGTGTGAATTAATAAATTAGATCAATGAAACCGTACAAATTTTGACGAGATATTGACAATTTCAAATTAAATAGCATGTAGAAAAAAAAAAGAGATTGTTTATTTGACGTAGGAACAAAGATTACCTTCAAGGAAAAAAAACAAATACTTTATATATATATATATAATATTCGTTATGTACGTGTATAGTACTGCCTAATTCGGATGGCATTGATACATATTCAATAAAGGTCTATTTCAACACCTGAATTGATCCATGCGAGCGGAAAGGTACAAGTCTGTTTCTGGGTAACCAAATGTTGGAAATTTGTCATTGTTATCGTTTCTGTCTTCATAGCTTATTCGTGTCATCTTGAATGGAATATTGGTACCTACACATACCTTTAACGCTGTTCATTAATGAAAACCAAAGAGCTTGCACTGCATTGGAATCAACTATTTATGCCCAGGAAATACTACTTAAAATATTCATATAAACTAGTGGGAAATAAGAAGAATTTGCTATGAAAAAATATTCATATAAACTAGTGATAAATTCGTTCTCTCAGAACTAGGGAGTATCTAATTTTTAGGGGCAACATTAAGGTATTGGAAAAAAGTGAGTTTTCTGCATTTCTTTTGTGCTCATGATATTGATGTGCAATTTCAAAGGTCTGACACAATTTAAGAATATTGAATTTTCAGTGCCAATATTCATCAGCTTAAACAAAGTAACGAGATTGTCTCGTAATTATTTTTGCTTAATTTATATTCCTTTAAAAGGGAGATGTCATGGCTTTCTAACTTTTTAGACATAAAATGTATAATAGTCCAAGTTTCAGTTTAAAGAGAAAAAAGTTGTATATTTTATATTGTTAATTGATTAAAATTTACTATCATGGGATGCTTGCTTTAAGTTACAAGATTCCATAAACATATTTTTTTTATATAATAGATGATGACTTGATTTAGATTCAATTCTTTATGAACATCTTATTGTTTTAATCTAACTAACTTGTTTTGAATGTATAAATATTTCGATCAATTCTTGTTAATGTTCAATGCTAATAATGTTCATGATATTTTTTATTTTTTTGGAGAAACATATCTCATTTTGGGTTCATAGTTTAACCTTTTTTTTATAGGTAAATGTTATATTCTAAAGAAAATACATATTAATATCTTATTAAAATTAATTAGTTAAAATAATTATAAATTAATAAAATTCATATTATTTTTACTTCGAAAATTTGAATAATATTTATATTTATAAAACAAATAGATCTTGCCTATAGTTTTTCATAAGATATATGAATAATAGTACTAATAAATGTAATTTTTTATGTTTCCAATAAATAATTATAAATTTTTAAAAGTTGTTTGACCCCACATTATAATATATATTAATTACAAATTGAATGGTAAGTTTTATTACAAAATAAGTAGTTGTTAATCTATTTTTGTTATCATTTTTTTCCCTAAAGATGAAAAAGTAGTACAATCAACTTATTACACTAATCTTTAAAAGAGAGATGCATATTTTTCAAAAATCATTAACAAATAGTACAATAATATAAATAAATTATAACAAAAATATAAATCAATGTAAATGATGAGACCAAATAAAATAGATAGTTGTTAGTCTATTTTTGTTATCATGTTTTTTCTTAAAGATAAAAAAGTAGTACAATCAACTTCTTACACTAATCTTTAAAAGAAAGATGCATTTTTTTTAAAAATCATTAACAAATAGTACAATAATATAAAAAAATTACAAAGCAATGCAAATGATGACACGAATCAAAACCTCTGAGTCCAAAGTATCCCAAAGATTAAAAAAAAATGGCTACAAATAAAAAGGCTAAATAAAAAGACCAAAGAAAATAAAGTGTAACTACAACTAAGAAGGCTAGGGACATCTTGAAAATAATATAAACAAGTAGTACAGTGTAGTGCCAAGTTCTGGCAGAACAATTTTGCCATGCATTTACCTGATGTACCATTCCAGGCAAGCATGGTGATTGTGAACATATTTATTCAAAACAATGACCAAATATAGAAAAAAATCGATATACATGCACTGGAGTAGCAACAAGATTTGCCAACAGGATTGTAGGTAAATCATATCTGATCCGAGCAATGCACCCACTACAGCCAAGAGTACAGCAGTCAATCCTGCAGAAAGAATAGCCCAACTTTTATCAAATATTAAAGCTTTCAATGCAAAAGATACTATTAGCTGAATAGAAAACTAATAGAAACAAGGCTATTGTATTTTATTAATCTAAGGCACAATGTAGTGCAATAACTAGGCTAACCGAGTAAAATATAACAAAGATAAAATAAAGTGGGTCTGTCAAAATACCCATGAAAAGAATATTTCCTCAACAAATAGTAGAAATGTTGGTCTACTCATTCACAGCATGGAACATGTTTATAGTGTTCACATGAGTAAGCATAGGAAGAGTCCATTGATTGGAACACCAATTACAAGTAAGGTTTAAGAGAAGTAGAATAACGAAGGAAAGGAAAGATCTCACTCTATGAAAATCCAAAGTAAATATAACATGAGAAAATCCAGGCAAAACATATTTGAAAGAATTATGACTAGATCTTTTCCTCGGACCTTAACTATGTTCCTGTATCAGACTGAAAAGTTACAAAACTGCAGAAGAGTAACTGGTCAATTCAAAAAAATTAACTAGTCAAACATTTTAGAATACTGTGTATATATTACATATAATATGTCAAAATGCACAATATATTTGTTCAAGGTTAATACAATCAACTACTGATGTCAAAAAAGACAAGGTGCCAACAAAAATGTCATAAGAAATATTTTGCAAACTCCAAGAGGAATCAGAAGTAGAACCAATAAACAAGATGCATCTAATCTCTAAGTAGCTTAGAAACTTCCATTTTAAAATACAAAAATCAAGACTGTTTCAAAGTGGTAGAGAGAGATAAAATTCTGATTCCATAAATTTGAAACTTGTGAGTTGAGATGTAGCGCCCGTCAACAAATCCCAAAGAAACTTACTACAACTAGATCAAAAGAGTGGAATAATTCTTTTTTATTTACTAACAAGGTTACATCTAATTCAATCTAGACATTAAGTTTGTGATTTAGTTCAATAGTTTATAATCTAACATTAAGTATTTATCTGTTGCTTTATACATTACGTTACTAACGCAAGTGAAGTCATGTTTACAAGGTTTAATGGCTTACATGGCTCCATTGTTTCTCTAGGGTGTTGACGTCACTACTAGACTGACACCATTTATGATTTATGATTGATACATTTAGTTTACCATTATTATATTAGTTCACTTCTATGATCCTAATGATTTATCCTTACAATGGAACACAACTGCAATTGCAAGTATACATATTAGCCTATATCATGTACACTTTCCATGATATGCTACTATTGCTGTCAACTACTCAATGTATCAACCCACAAGCATGCTCATTAACCTACCTATGGATCTTACATGTTCATAATGCTATTTATGCGATGCGTTCATAATGCTATTTATGCGATGCTAGTTTTATGGAAGCCATAACAGCATTATATGTATTATCACTTAGCTCTTAATGATTTCTATGTACTAAGTTTCATTTTTAGTTTTCAGCCTTAGTGTTATTCTAGCTTCCAAGAGTTCAACTACATCTTCAATGATCTTATGTTTCCTATGCTTTATCATTGATAGTTCAAGTTCTTCGTTTAATGCCATTATTCATATCATTGATCTCATAACTATATGATAACATCAACTTAATTTTCATCCATATTCTCATGAAGATATTGAAGATACAATCACTAATTCATTTCCATTCCTAAAGATATAACATGGAGGAAGTCATAACATCCATTTTCCATTGCATTGATATCACATCTGCGCATCTACATTTAATTGCCACATAAATAATGGTATTGCTGATTTAGCTCATTGACAAAGTACATTTCAATTACAAATAACTAATCCATCTCATATACTAAGCATGACAATTCATTCATGTTCTATGAATCCAATTTAAGGAAATATAGATGACCAACAAATGGTAAGACATTACTAGTAAGAGTATATCATTTCTTTTATCTTTCTATTTACATTTTGATTAACTTATATTATTCCTTCTAAATATACAATTTAAAGTAAATCATGGATACAATGTTGGTTGCTTATACATAGTGATACAATAATGAGTTTAACTCACTTCTTATACAACAATTCCCTATTTAATACATGATAAAAGTGTCTCTATCACAAGTGATCAATACATGAATCTGCTCCAAGGGTTCAAGGTCAACATGATGAAATCTCCAAGTCCACGCACAAAGACAACACCAATGAAGAGGGGGAAACCCCAATGGCAAACAACTCCAACCACCTAACCAATGTGGAACCTGCAAGGAAGCACCCCCCAAGCTAGCAGATGTCGCTAGGTCCCAACTCGTACACTAAACCAAGTTTGACGCTTTTCCAAAGGGACTAATACCAAATAACTTCCACACATACAACCATGCACCAAGCAACCAAGAAAGACACAAGAGATTTCCAGAGGCTGATAAAACATCATAATAAGAATACAAAAATTAAAAAAATAACTCACATGTACGAGGGAGTGTCATCACATGCCGTACCAAGAACAAGGCACTAGCCTATGGGCATGCAGAGCCATCTCGACCTTGAGAGAGAAACCAAGGGAGATTATCTTACCTTCTCCATGGTCTTCTCATGCTCAGCCTAAAACATCCTCGCGAGGACTAAGTCATGAAGCACTGATAAATTATTATCTTTTTAAATTATCTAACTACCCATACCCATTAATTAATTAGTTATCACTTGATTAAAATATGGTAAACCCGCTTACGCCCAAAAGGCCTAGACTTCATGGATCCTTAAAAGGAACCTCGTGAAAGTCCATCTCTCGTGACCCTCAGGTGTCATAAAAGATCCCACTCCCTCTACAGGAATCCAGAAATAGTAAAGAAAGAGGCTCTTACACAAGCAGAGATCAGACACAACTGCAATAATGTCAAACCATAAGAAACACGTACCAAAAAACTAAGCAACAACACATGTGAAATAACGATCCTCTTAACCAAAGGAATATGCCCAACTCATGATACCACTGCACTAAAACATATCAACATGGCGAGGTCTTCAGACTCGCTGCCACAAAATCAGCAGTATGGTTATTTCCTCATGGAAAAATCATCATGAGGGAATGTACAAATGGGCAAAAAAATCTGATGAATTGCAAGTAGAATAAATTCACACTAAACATTGGTTTTAAATCAAAAACAAAAGTGGCCTCCAAATGCAAAGCGTAAACTAAAAGACTCTGAATTGGGAAAGGTTTCCTAAGTGAGTAATTCACAAATATAATGACATATTCATGTGTATTTAGATATATATGTACATATGTATGTCCATTAACTTTATTTTATATATATATATATTATTATATTACTATATATCTATAAAAATATTTTGCGTTATATGTCGACATATAATGCAAAAAAATTATATATATATATATATATATATATATATATATATATATATATATATATATATATATATATATATATATATATATATATATAATAATTTAAAAAAATTAAAATTAACATTAAAAAATAAATAAATTTAGTGGAGGTGCTGGCTATACCCCCCACCATGTATGTGGTGGTGGTGGCACAACACCCCCCCACCATACGTGGTGGGTGGGCTGAGCACCACCCCACTACGTAGTGAGTGGGCTGCCCATTGCCCCCCACTACATATTGTATGGACTGCCCAACAACTCCCACTATGTAGTGGGTGGTGTTGGCAGCACCAGCAACTAAATGGCTTAAAAAAAAAATTTATTTTTGTTTAAAAATGCTCTCTTTTTTATTAGCATATTTTAAGCCAAAATATCAAAAGGGGAAAAAATGAATGGGATCTCTTAAAAGAAGGAAAATTAACAACAATAAAATTAACAGGATGATTCTAGACAAGGCAAGATTGCTCAATCAAATCCATGTTTCCTTCCTCACAAACCAATAAAAATTCTATTCTCAACTAAAAATCAAATGAGGGTTTTCTTTTCTTTTTTTTTTGTTTCTTCTTCAATAGAATTTGAAATCACAATATTTCTTGTAAATCCAAAAACTCATTTGAATGCAACCAAAATTGGACATCTAAGAGGGAGAAAAAAACATTTTCCTTACAGAGAAGCCAACATCTAGGTGTCGAAGTGTTATGGTTGGAAGGGGATTCTAAAAGCATAATTAATTGCCTCCTTGGAAAACACCAACCATTGTGGATGATTAAAAACATCATTGATTCTTCCAGGGAGTTGCTCGAGGGATTTGATAAGTGCTACATTTCTCATGATTACAAAGAAGCCAACAGGGGTGTTGACGGGGCTGCCAATGATGATGTACAAAGCAAGAAAATCAAGATCTAGAATTGTAAGGGGGAGCTCTGTCATGTGGCATGTGACATCATAATTTATTAAAGATATCATGGTAAGAAAGGACAGATTTAAAATCATTTCCTCATATAATAGGGGAGGTTGTGGCAGCAGGAGTCAGTTTTGTATGCAGCCGAGAAGGAGGTACATTAATAATTTCAGGATCACTTTGCATGCTTTATGGGTGTTTTTTTCTTATCGAGTGGAAGCACTAAAAATTTCCATTGGCATCTAGTGGTTTCTCAAAAAAAGGTATTTGGAGGAATTCTCATTTGAAAGATATCAATAACAACATGAGTGGAAATCTCAAGAAAATGAAAGCAACCCCTATTGATAAATGGAGGGACCGTCCTCTAGTATGGGTTGTGTTGCAAGCAGCCAAGATAACTTATTTCATGGAGAGAATGCAAGAGAAACAACCCGAAATTATTTTAAAAAAGGGTTGGAATAAAGGCACATTAACCATTCAAGGTTACTGAAATAATGATCACTGAGGATATAGGTCTTCAGATGGATGGCATCAAGTTCTATAGGGATAGGAAGATTTCAAATGCTGCCATGAAGAAATTTCTTAAGGATGAGGAGGATAAAACTAGACTAGTGAAGGGCAACCATACTTCCTACTCGCCGAAGGTAATTAAGTTAACTTGGTGAAGGGTTTTGCTTGCTATTATGATTTTATCACTTTAGATGGGGGATTTACTAAGGTTTGAAGCTATCATTTCGTCATTCTTAACCATTTTCGGTATAAAAAGAAAATTTCATTTCCATATTATCTTTTTTGTGCCTTAAATATTGGGATTAAGGATGCAATTTCAAATGCCAATACCAGTCCTACAATGCATGCGGGTCTGATGGTGATTTTGTGTAATGACATCAAGAACACTACCGTCCATCTGAATATTGTTGAGGTTTCTAAGTCAAAAGAGGAATTGGATGAATCTAAGGATGAGGATGGTGATGGCTATGACACAAAAGCATAGGAAGAGGACGACCCCCAAATCACTGGGTTAAGTAATAGAAAAAGAAAAATAGGGCATGAGCTATAGAACAAAGGGTTGACCAAAAGGAATAAGAGCGGGGAGGATGATGATAGCTGGTATGAGGAGGAAAATGAGACTGATGACGACATGAATAATGACAGCGATGAGGTCCAAATGCTCTCGAACTAGAAGTAGAAAAGGAAAAATCCTAAAAATGAGGATGTGGGAACCAAGAACAGGTTTCGTTTCATGATTGGTTCTAAGGATAAGGGTCTAGTAGGGGAGGACATGGCCATGAAAGAAGCTCAGAGCTCTGATGTCAGGGAGGTGGGTCTTGAGGTGAGTTTGGATCCTGGTGGAGACAAGTCCCAGGAAGGTCAACATTTGGATATTGACCATTGCATCAAAAATGACACAGATAGCTTCAACAAGGTTTTCCTCAAGTTGAAAAAGGAAATTACTGGCATTAAAACTAAGAAAGCCCAGGAAGCCAGAAAAATTGAGACTTTAGAAACTATTGGAACTGGTAAATTTATCTCCCTCCCTAAATGTCTCGGTGAACATACCAAGGCTATCAGTAATGCTGGGGAGATCATTAACTCTCAATGGAAAAGCTTCCAAACCTTGGAGAACAGAGTTAGGCCTACTAAAAAAAGAATTGAAGGAGTTGAGAAAAGGCTCAAGAAAATTGGAGAGAAAAGTCACAAGATCCTTAAGGCAACCTCTACTAGTATGAAGACTCTTATCAATAAGCTTGAGAATGACCATGGGGACAAGGTCTCTGCAGGTATCATTGATGTGAAGGAAGACACCCGTGATGATAAGGAGACAGGTCTTTGTAGAAGAACCCGTGCGAGCACCAAAAAGATGCAAAGCCAAAGTAAGGAAATTGATGATATCAAGAAAATGGCTGATAATATGGAGCAAATGGAGCTAGAAGTTGTGGAGATCCTTTAGAACTTTACCTAACGTGGGTTGTTTTGCAGTCAGTCTTGTTTGATTGTCTGTTGTCTCTCATTTGCTGGCCTTTTTTTCTAGTAAGTTGTTCTTTTCTTATTTATTGTCTTTTGCATTATGTTGCAGTTTAATGTATATATTTTGATATTTTATTTGTAATGGGTTTCAGGGACCCATCAAAACTTGTTTTCCCTTATTCAAAAACAAAGATTTTCCTTTCTAAATTTTATTCTCAGCTCCTAGAAGAAAAGATAAAACAAGGGAATCCAAAACCCTACCTCTTCCTGAAGAAAGAAGATGAAGGAAATTTGGGTAGCAAGTTCAATCTTCAACAACAATTTTCAAACTCTCCAATCCTTCAAAATTTCCAGCATTTCTTCTTCTCCCAAAGCCACCCAAAATCAAGAAAAATATATGAAGAGAAAAGAAGATCCCCCATAAAATGAAAACCTTAGCTCCCTTTTTGTCCAACTTAGAAAATGGAATATTAAAGTATAGTAAAATATGTTAGAGTATTCGGGTATTTACTTGATTAATTAAACATTCTTTGTTTAATTATTTAAGTTCCCTTTATCTCTTTTACACTTAAGCTAAATTTAGGTGCATATAATTAATTATTTTAATTAATTATTATGTGCAAACCTAGGTTTTCCCTTTTTAGGGTTTCTTGACCTATTAAAGGTTGAGTTCTTTCTTTTCATTGTAAGAATCACATTACATATTTTTGTGAATATTGAGCTCTCTCTTTTTGAGCATATTCTCTGTGTTTTGTATGTTCTTCAGATTTTGCTTCATTGCTTCTCCTTGTAACAGGTTATTCAGCTTGCAGAAGATCTTCAGGCTCCTATGGTGTTGTATTTTCTCAACTCCTATATGGTATCAGAGCTCAGATCTGCAGCTACCTGTTCCTATTTTTTGAGAATTTTGCATTTGAAGCAGATCTAGGGTTTCAGGCATTTTTTTGTGTGTGCTTAGGGTTAAGGTTTTTTTTTAGCACTTTGGGCCTAAACGGACCTCACCATCGTGCTCAAGAGGCCCAAAAACCCCTAAATTCATATAAAATTTGTCCTTTTTTGACCCTTGAGCATCTAGGTGATTTTTTTTCTCCTAGCCAGGCCGTACGGCCCTGGCACACAAATCGAGAAAAAAATTTTGCAAAAAAAAAGAAATTTGCCTTTTTATGGCATGCAGGCTGAATTGTTTTGATTTTTCAAAAATAAAATTTACAAAAAAAAAATCAAAACAAATTAAAAAAAAAACACATTAAAAAAAGGGTTTTTAAAAAAACTCACCTTTTAGGGTACCGGACCTGACAGTCTGGTGCCGTACGGACCTATCAGGCTGGCCCCACAGGTGCCGCAGGCCTCGTCCCCGGCTCCGGATCTAGCTCTGGTGACCTTCCTCTCTAGCTTCGGCTCCAGCTCCGGCCCGACGACCTTCCTCCTCGGCTCCGGCTCTGGCACGACGACTTTCCTCCGCTCCGACGCTGCTCCCGGCGCTCCGGCCGCTCCCGCCCCACCGGCAAGCCACCACCGCTGGCTGAGCTCCACTCTACCTTAGTACCACCACCACTTGGCCCACGCACCACCTCCGCCCAGCCAGAGCCCCACCTCCGCCCGGAGCACCAACAACCCCTCCTCTCTAGTCCTTTTGAGAGGGGGTTGGTTTTTTGGGCCTAGATCGTGCATCCAGAGTTAGATTTTGGTGAACGAATAGGCATTGGAAAGGTGATTTTGAGCTGGACCTTGTAGTGGTAGATTTTTTTCTTGGATCTGCTGTTTGACTATGTTTTTTACCAGTCAAAGCTGGGCTTCTTTTTTACACTTCCAGGGCTGTAGAATGGGCAAACGGAGTCATTTTTTTGAGAACAAATAGGCGTCGGAAAGATGCTTCCGAGGCCGACCTCATGGTGTTGGTAATTTATTCCAATTTTTCTGTTTGACTATGTTTTTTTACAGTCAAAGTGAGGTCTCTTTTTTGCACTCCAGGAGACGTAGAATGAGCATCCGACCTCCGTTTTTTGAAAAATTTATATTTCCGGAAAGCCTGTTCTATGTACTTTCCAAAAATATGAGTTTTTTTTCCAGATTCTGATCCATGCATATTTTATTCAACTTTTTTCTTTTCAGCACTCTGGTGGATATCGTGGTTGTTTCAGGTCCTGGGATCTCTTTTTTGAGTAGGGTGTCTCTGTTTTGATTCTCGTTTCTATTTCCAGTCTTCTTATCATTATAGATTGTAATTATGCAAATGCACTGAGATAAAGTGCCATCATGCATTGTTTACTTGGAATCTTGCATATCTTGTGTCTTGTTGTACATGCACTATTCATCAAGTGCCATGAGGGGGTTGATGTTTGCCTTTGTTTACCATCTTCCTTTGTCAAGTGAGTGTTCCTTCCACAACATTCACCTCATGATGATGTGTCTCAGCACCTTTGATGTTCTTGGTTCTTCGTCATGCAGTTGTTTTTGGCTATCCTTTTCAGTGTTCCTATCCCTCTCCCACTTCCACATTATGGGGAGGTTTATCCTGTTGGTTCTAATGCTTCCGTGGTTTGATTGATCAGCTCTTCAAGCTTTGGTTTCTCATGCCATCTGTATCTTCGATTTCAGTTGTTTTGCCTTGTTTGCCTCTTGATTCGAGTAGTGTCATTTGAGGGCACTCATGCAGATTACAGTCTTCTCTACCTGGTCATGTTCTAGTTCAGTGGATGTTCTTCAGATCAGCAGTTATTCTTCGACAGAGTTTGCATGTTCTTCATGCTTCAGTGGTGTTCTTTTATCTCTTTTTGGAGAGGAGTTTTTTTCCCACTGGGTTTTCTCCTTTGTCTCCGTTTCATAGAGATTTCATTGTATTTGGGTACCTGATCAGGCCTTGTTGCCAGGACCCATCTTTATTGCTTTCAGTAGCTATTCTAGGTTTTAGCTTCTCCCTAAGTCTAGCTTAAGGGGCTGTGTTAGAGTATTCGGGTATTTACTTGATTAATTAAACATTCTTTGTTTAATTATTTAAGTTCCCTTTATCTCTTTTACACTTAAGCTAACTTTAGGTGCATATAATTAATTATTTTAATTAATTATTATGTGCAAACCTAGTTTTTCCCTTTTTAGGGTTTCTTGACCTATTAAAGGTTGAGTTCTTTCTTTTCATTGTAAGAATCACATTACATATTTTTGTGAATATTGAGCTCTCTCTTTTTGAGCATATTCTCTGTGTTTTGTATGTTCTTCAGATTTTGCTTCATTGCTTCTCCTTGTAACAGGTTATTCGGCTTGCAGAAGATCTTCAAGCTCCTGTGGTGTTGTATTTTCTCAACTCCTATAAAATATAATAAGCAAGATATAATAACTTATTCTCTTTTAATCGTCAAAATTATGTATGTTTGTGTGTGTGTGTGTGTGTATTTCGTTAAATAATCGACTTCTCAATATTAACCGAATAGAAATCAAATCTGACTTTAAATAAATAATATAGTTGAAATAATCAAGGTAATTAAATAACTAAATAGTAAAATTATGACATAAAAATAAGGTCAATAATGCCAAATCAATGAATATTTAATAAATTAAATCAATCACCCCTCAGAGAACTTAAACAAAATAACACAATACTCAACTAACCATGCCATATACTCACAAGTCATGACAATGATGACAACATGGCGAACTTGCCAAGACTAGTAACAAGGACTCAATTTCAGACATAGACCTAGAGTGAAGGAATGGATCCAACGAGATCTCCGAACCACATATTGCCATTGGGAAGAGGCATGCTCACACCTGTCAAGCGAGGGGAGCTCGCACCCAGTTGCCTAGGAGGAATGAATGCATTTGTACCTGCAACCTACAACAACATAAGATACATGTGCATATAACATATATACATACACAACAAACAAGGGGTAGAACATCACAACAACATAGGGTGCTCGCAATGAGTAATGTGTTGTCAATTCTACCAGCACACAGTTACACAATATGCAACCCGTAATACATAATATCATCACATCATGAGCAAATCACCTAGGGGTTAGTATTTCCATCGCATGATAAACAAGATTAGTACCTCCATCATAATACATGATAATCCAAAATACTAACATTATCTATGCATCAAATTACGACATAAGAGCATACAAAAACCAGTCATCATCATAATATGCATCTAAATCACATTAAGTTGAAATCACTCATAACATAAGCATAAATTTTAAGAATCATGGAATCATATAAAATCTATTGATAATCATCAAATTTTGTATTGTCTATCAAGGATCATTAGTGAAGCATATATGGAAGCTAAAATATCATTCATGCAATATGTAAATCCAATCAAGTCTTTCATATCCATTGTACAAAATAAGGGTCCAATCAAGTCTACCAAGGTGAAAACGGAATCTACTTGAAGTGGACACTACTCCATCATTCGTATGAGCATCAGATAATGTGAATCCCCCATAATTCATAGCACTACGCTAAGAAAATAAAACACCTAGCCTCCTAATCATAATCTTGAATGTCCTTAGTGACTTAACACAGGTGTCACATCAATCCAGACCAAGGAGGGGCATTACATGAGAATGCCAAAATCTATGTGCTTTAACCCTTGGTAGATTGAGAACATTGGAGTTAGATTGAACATAATCTATCTTAAAGAAGCAGAAGCCTATGTCAAAACTAAGTTATACAATGATTGGAACTTATTTCTTATAAACTTACGATAAATGAGAAAGATTCCTAAAGTAATTCCTAGGAGAATAAAAGTAGCCAATTCCTTTGGCTTTAAAACCCTACAATATAAACACAATAGAACCAAAAGAATAATTAAATTATCTTAAATCAATATATACGAGCCTTAAAGATATTTGAATAGTGATTGAATTATTACCATCTTCAAAATCATAATTAATATTGATGATCTCTCTTTCTAGCTACAAAAAAGTATTTTTCAAGCAAGGGGATTCAAAAGTAGTCGCAACTAATCCCCACCTCAAGCAAAATAAAAAATCCTATTTCTATCAACCAAAATTAAATTTATCATTTACCAAAAATTGAAGAAACAAAATTAAAAATAAATTTAATCAAGACAAGGACTGAAACTATTGAAGGTTAACATGACTTGTCATTGAGCATGAGGTGACATAAACACAATGATCAAGACCAACCTTGAGGTGCGAAGATTAGGTATGAAATTACAAGAAATTGAAGAAAAAAGAAGAACACACATACACTATTTGACAAATGATTTTGTTGTTCAATTTTGTTTCATAGCATTCTAAAGTCAAATTTGTAAAATATTGAAGGTTGGTGATTTTTGACGCAGCATGGACCATCATTCTTTCTTACATTCAAAAGGATATATAGAACAACATGTTATATAAAGTCATATTATTTAGAACAACATGTTATGTAAAGTCATATGATAAATCATCAACAAAATTATTATTGATCTCTGTTGAATTGATTTAAATGTGCATCTGAAGGAAGAAAACTTTGGGTGTGAGGATTAGTTTTGTATTACAAGGAATCAAAGTATAAAGAAGAGTGCACATAAACTATTTGACAAAATGCTATGTTGTAGTATATTATTTTCAACTATGTTACAGTGCATTCTTTTCAACCATGTTGGTAGGCATGTATACTAAATTTGGAAGCACCAATGAAGCAGTCAACCATATTTTTTGATGCCTGCAAGATGAGGAAGTTTAGAAAGAGCATGCAAGTTTTTTTGTAAGATGCCAAGTCTTGAGGGATGTCCATTTACATGATTTTTTCACCTATAGATTTCTATGTTTGTTTACTTGCAACTTGCATAGACGTAAAACTTGGGCAATAAATGTCCAACACCCCAATTTTTTTTCTTAATTTTCCTTAATAGTAGTGTGTTCTTTTGCATTGAGAACTGAGCATACCTATGCACATCTCTTCTCCAACCAATCAAAACTTCCAAAATACTCTTACCATATTGTGTTGTTAAACGTTGATCATTTTCTGTTTGAAAGTTAATTTTAAAGTTGAGGAAGTGTGAATTGCAAGAACAATTTGATTGGCTAAAGAAAACAAGACTAATCACCGTTTAAATAGCCCCTCTACTATAGTTTCATGCAAGGCACAAACTAGTAAATAGTAAGTGCTATTAGGTTTCCACAAACTAGTAAATAGTATCTCAGGAAAAAAATTTGCAAACCATTAAGAATATATATTATCTCATAAAAGAGAAAAGCAAAGTATGCTTAAACAATTATATCAACAAAGACTAATCATATTTGATTTAAATCTCAGTTCCAACAAGAAATATCTAGGGTTTTGCAATTACATCATAGGTACATGTGATTTATTTAATCCTTTCAAATTCAATAATAAATAAAATTTCTGATAAAAGAAAGTAGGTAGAAAAGTCACAATTACTGCAAATACATGTAATGCACCATTCCCTCCTTGGCATCTATAGTCATAATAGAGATATTGCTAGTCCCATCAAAGCATAGATCTATTTGTAGAGAAACAAATTGATATCCTCATTAGAGATTCTTGAATGAGACAAAAAAAAAAAAAATAGTTAATAAGTTTTTTAATTTTCATTTTTCCTTTTTTTTGGTTGAATTTTTTTCTTTTGGTAATTATTATTCTATTCTATTTTAAATTTATACATATTAAGAAATAGATTGTAAAATTAAATGTCATGTATTTAATGATATAATATTATTTAGTTTAAAGTTTACTTAGAAACTAAGAAGAAATTTAAATACAGAAGTGAAGTTTTATACTCAAAAAGTCGCATAGAGCCATCAAACAATGCATATGTTGGGAGATTTTTTTTATTAATGGAGTATTTTTCTTATAAAGGATTTCTCTCTACCTCTAATAGACTCTAACTCCATTGTGGATGGGAATATAGAGATTGACTCTTGTGCAAAGAGGTTCTTTGTAGTTGTTTTAAGTTTTGTCTCTAATTCAGATGTCTTTCTTAGCTATTTCATCTGTGTTGTCATTGATGAAAATGATTTTATTTGTGTTGTCATTGATGGAAACCATTTTTGTTTAGTCATCTAGGTCATCTAGACCAACCAGTATAGCTTAACTAGTAGTGGATTCAGTGAGATAGAAAAACTGCTAAGTTGTTGTCAACTGATAAACAAGAATAAAATGATGATCAAACGACCAATACAGATGATTGGAGAAGAGTTAGATGTTTTGGTTTTCCAAGAGTGTTGGAGACATGAACATGCACCTATGTTCCAAACCTCATCACCAAATTCAGTGTATTGAGCGAGTTATGATGATTTTTTAGTCACAGTCAGGAAGAGTAGAGAACCGGTATAGCTGAGATTGTTTGATCAGTAACAGGTAGACTTATAGTTATGTTTTTCAGTTATGAATTGTTTTGTCAACATAAGAAAAGTGTAATGAGAAGGAAAATTTAAAAGGTGACTAGATTCAATGAACCTAGGGAATTGTTCCAAGGTTCTTAACCGACTTCTTTATAAAGTGATGTAAGTTATATGATTTCATGTATCAAGAGTGAGAATTTGATTGTGTGGTATAAGAAGAAGTTAAGTTTTGATTTTTAGTTAGTGATAGAAGCTGAGAAGAAGCGGATCTAATCAGGAACAAAGGTGATAACTTCATATCAGTTGAACTTGTTGTCCTCCTAACAATTGCAGCAAGAAAATCCTCTAAGAAGATTACACCTATCAAGGTACGGTAGGATCCTAGTAGGTCTGAAAGTGAAATCCTCTAACAAGGTGACACATTAGCTTGTGTTTGTAAATCCTAGTAACATGGGTATCTCCTAACAGGGCTAGTTCCTAATAGTCCTTATTATATAGCTCTTAATCGGGTGTGCCCCTAAGAGGGTGGTTGTATAACCTTAACAGGTCAGATCTCTATACTGCAGTTAGAAGATATATACTGCAGTTAGAAGATATTTGTGGGTACTAATTCGCATCATGGTTTTTCCCATTTGGGTTTCCACGTGAAAAATAATTGTGTTATGGTTTGCATGCTTTGTTGGATGTTTTCTTATGTGGTTATATTTCTTGCATGATTATTGATTTTCAAGTTAGTGAAAGTGGTTATCAGATTTATTAAGTTTTTGCTTGCACTGATTCACCCCCCCTCTCAATGTCTTGTAGGTTTATCAATTGGTATCAAAGCCTATTTCCCTTAAGGCTTAACTGCTTAGGAAGGATATCTAAGGCTAACATGGGGGAAGGTTAAATGAGTTACAAAGAGCTTACAAATAAGCTTACAAAATCTAAGGAAGCCCTTAATGAACTAAAGGTCAAGTACAAAGCTTCATTGGCTAAGAGAAGATAGTTGGCTGAGAAGTTGATGGAACTTAGTGAAAACAGTTCATCTGAAGAAGCGACCATTGATTCCTTGTCTAATGAGGTGGAAAAGGTGAATGATTAAAATTCAAATATGAGGAGAGAGTTGGAAGCCCTTACCATTAGGATGAGCCAACAGTTGGAAGCCAGGAGGACAACTGAAGACAAAATAACAGATAAGGAGCATGTGATCTTTAAGATGAATCGAGAGATTGGTACCCTGCATGCACATATTCATGAGGAAAGAGAGGAAAAAGAGGAAATAAAAGCTCATCTAGACATAGCTATGTCTCTTAGAGAAAGTCTCAAAAAGAAGAATGATGATCTTACCAAGGAGTTGGTTGATGGAAATGAGTTACTAGCTAAATTCAATAAGAACACTTCTATTCTAGATGAGAAGATTCAAACACAAAGGCGGAATGAAGATACACATGGCTTGGGATACACAACCTTTTAACAAGGAGAGTCATCTGGTACCAAGGACACCATTCATGAAGCCAAATCTGTACCAAAGACCAAGAAGAACACCGGTAAGAGAACCTCCAAACCAATACGTTGTAACTATCATAAGGTAGGTCATACTGCAAATGTTTGTAGAAGCAGATCCAATACTTTTAATGGATATAGACCTAATGCATATGAGCAATATAAGCCTACTACTTCTGATTGATATTACTTGAGTTACAACAAGTATGGACATAGAGTTGTTGAGTGCAGGTCACGAGTGAACAATCAGAGATCTTACATGGATTAGAGGTCTAAAGGTGAATGGCTGAGATCTTACAATGACCGGTGGAACCCTATTTGGCAGAGACCTTACATGAAGCAGTCTAGTCCAAATAAAATGGAGGATAGATGGGATGTGACATGTTTAAACTATCACAACTATGGTCATGTGTCTATGAATTACCAGAGAGGAACTAATAGAGGCAATGTTAGACCTTAGAGAACATCTAGAATGGCATATTTCGACTGTCACAAACTGAGATACATTGCAAGTTTTTGTAGAGCTATAATGAACCAACCACTTAATCAATCTGTTGACCAAAAAGGAAAGAAGAAGGTTGATGAAGAAACAAGAAGTGATATGAATAAGATATGGAGGAATAAAAGTGAGGAGAAACCATTAGAGGACTCCAATTCTTCACCTAGTGTGGAGAATATTTTTCCAGAAAAGTAAGTTATGCATGAAGCTTAGGGAGAGCATATTGTCAAATCCATTTCCAGACCCACTAAATATTTTGTAGTGAGTCAAATCTACATGTTTTTATGTAATATGATGGTATGAAGTGATTTTGAACCATTTACATCTCAAACCAGTAAATTAGATGTGATATGTGAACTAGTAGCAAGTTTTGGGGTTGAACGGTGATTAGGGTCTGGTCAACTAGTTTTGCATTAAAATCAGTTGGTAAAAGGCAAATAAAAAGGTGTTTTATAGTCTCATTTTTAACTTAGCATTTTTTAGAGCAAATTTAGAGAGCAACAAAAAAATAGAAGAGAATTTGATTTCTACTCTTGTGAAGTTGATAGTTGATTGTGGAGATTTATGGAAAAGTGAATCAGTGGAAGAGTATTTAGACCGAAAACCTTAACTGCGAAGAAGTGTAAAGGTATTTCTCTATGAATCTTAATCTGTGTTTGAATTTTCACAATGGATACATCACATATTGTTGATATTACTGAAATACCTCAATCAAAATTTAATAGACATCCTCATAAGTCCATGGAGAGAGATCCAACTAGAGCCCTATCCAACATACCCTATGGAGTTTTGCATGCTGAAGACATTCGATCATAAATTCATTGCAAATTGGAGGATTTGGGTAAATTTGCCATCTTTAATCAATACTTAACACAGTGTGATAAACAAGGATTGATAAAGGATGAATTCATAAGAGTATCTAGAAAGAGTTTTCGCATTGTTGTAAACTTCATAAATAATTTTGAAGAACAACATGTGAGATATGTTCTCAGTAGGATCCACGAGCAGTTTATGTGGTTGAATAGACCACACAAGATCAAAAAAGAGGCTATCCATGTTGTCACCGAATTATGAGCCACTGATGAAGTCCCTATTTTGAGACCAATCCTAAAGGATGAGGTTATGATGGTGGGATGGTTGTGCTATGATGGTGAATGATATAGAAGATCCAGAAGTAAAGTTTGTGTCCATGTTGGTCGGCTACAGAGTATACCATTCAAGCTGAATGAATAGCATTCCTAGAGCTACTATCCACACAACTTACTGAATATTGAAAAATAATGTAGATTATGACCTAGTAGAGGCCTTGAGAGCGCAACTGATGTTGAATCTTGAATCAATCAAGAAGGAAAAAAGATAAAATTTCAAGTTTGGTTAGCTTATTTTTAGATTATTTTTTAATTTTTGATCCAAGTGCATCCCTAGTTCATGGCAATCTTGCATAAACCAAAAATATTTTCCTTTTCTTTTACTTTTTGTTTGCAGTTTCAACAATTCTTTTTGTGTGTACTAGTTTTGGCTCACCAGACCCTATGGAGTTGGATTCTACTTGAAGAGTGGATTATTTTTCTTATTTCTAGACTGCATTACATTTAGATCATTTTCTCGGAAGTTATCGCTATCAGTTTCCATGATAGTTTCTTGTTACCGGTTGATAGTTCTTTGTTACCAATTACCTAGACCTATTTTGGTGATCTACCGGAACCCCATCTGAAGCTTTGGGAACCTTGGGCATTGATTCTAATATTCCTTGACATGTGGATGACCTTTTCCCATGATCTACACTTCATGCTTTGGATCTTCCAAAGGAATCTCTTGGTAGAGGCCGACCTTGTTGGTTTTACACATTAGGTCTTGTTCATTGGGTTTTGATCCCTTTTTTGGCTGACCGGATCCTCAAGATTGTATATATCATTTTAATTGCATATTAGAATGTAGAATTAAGTAGTTATACTAAGGGTAGAAGATAGATTTAAGGATTTAAGGTCTCGGCTGTGACCTATTCAACACGTTCTAGAAGGCCTATGTGTTGATTTATATAACCCAATTGATTACCAGTTGATTGTATTTATATTTCATGTTATAATTAAAGCTATTATGCATTTCCTCCATCATATCCTTGTGTTTCCATTTTGTTTACTCTTTTTGACCCATTTGATCTGATCTCTTTGAGGTTCCTCCTTATCGATGATTGCACCAAGTGGTATCAGAGATAGGTTTTTGTTCTAATTGTCTTGAGAATTTTGTTGTAGGGTGGCAGACATGGATCCAACTTGTAGCTATAGAGGACTCTCAAAAGAGGGTGTAGAGAGGAACTAGGAATGGTGGAGTGTGTGGGAATGAAAACCCTATTGTGATGGAGATGTTACAAAAAATAGAAGCCAAGTTTGAATGTATGGAGACAACACATACGAGAGGCCAACATATTGAAGAGGTAAGTGAACATGAAGGAGAAGAAGCCCCGATAGAACAAGTAAACCCACCGATAGTTGATCTGGCTCAAGAGAGGTTTTTGTAGGTTTTGAGTAGGGCTAATATTAAACCACATTTTACCCCACTGGAATATAATAGAAAGTTGGATTCCGTTGAATTGATGGATTGGATCTTGGAGATAAAAACAAAATTTGATTTTGAGAACACCGTAGAGGAAAGGAAGGTGAAATATGCCTATACCCGATTGAAAGGTCATGCATCTCTTTGGTGGGAACATTTGCAAGTTGATAGACAAAGAAGAGGTAAAGAGAAAATCAAGACATGGGATCAGATGGTTGCTAAGTTGAAGTCAAAATTTATACATTGATTATCAAGTGAATTTGTTTCAAAAGTTGTAGAACCTGAGATAGAAGGAATCTAGTGTGAACGAATACACCGAAGCATTTTACAAGTTGAATATCAGATCTTGACATGTTGATGATGAAGTTGAACAAGTTGCAATATACTTTAATGGATTGTGGATGTCTATACAAGATGAACTTAGATTGATCAAATTAGAGAGTGTTGAAGAGGCTTATGAGTATGCCCTGAAGAATGATGGGAAGTTAAACAAAAGACATTAGAAGAGGCAGAAGGTTTACTGGAGGTAGATTTCATGGAGGAAGAGGTTATACCGGAGCTATAGGTACTTCTAGAGATCAAAACAAGGACAAGGAATTGAGCAAAGATGGTAATTCATACCAGAAAGATTATAGAAATTTCTACCAAAGTAGAGAACCCAATGGCTAACAGAATGATAATTTTGGAAGACAAGATAAGAAGGCATTTAGAGGTACTTTCTTTAAGGACGGAAAAGAATGGAATCATGGATTCAAATGTAAGAAAATAGAAAATACCGGTAGAGCAGTATTGGTGAAATAAAACCCCATAGGATCAACTAACAAATTGGAAGCTAGAGAAGTGTTGAAGATGAGGAGAGTTTTGTGTCATACCGAAGAAGATGAAGAGCCATTACAAAGGAGAAATTTGTTCAAAACCAGATATACGGTATCTGGTAAGCGTTGTAAAGTTGTTATTGATAGTGGTAGCTCACATAATCTTGTTTCAGAAGAGATGGTGAATAAGTTAAACTTGGAAAGATTGTAACACCCTAAGCCTTATCACAAAGCATGGATTTAGGATGAACATAAGTTTTTGGTAAGTGAGCAATGTTTGGTGAAATTCAAAATTGGGAATTATCATGATGAAGTGTTATGTGATATTGTGCCTATGGATATTTGTCACCTTTTGTTGGGTAGACTTTAGTAGTTTGAGAGACGGGCAATACATGATGGGAGGAAGAACATATACACAATTGTAGCAAATGGAATGAACCAAACCTTGTTACCATTGAAGGATCCTTTGAAGAGTGAAGTCTGTATGAATGATAGGATATGTTTATTATATGGGAGGAAGTTCCTAGATGGAATATTGCGTGAAAATGTATGTTTTGCCTTAGTTCCCAAGAACACAGAGACACGAGAATTAGAAGAAGAACAATCAAAGGAGGTAAATGAATTTCTGATAGAATCTGAAGACATCATTTCAGACAATGTGCCTGATAGATTACCACCGGTAAGAAGTATCAATCATTGCATCGATTTGATTCTTGGAGCTAGTTTTCCTAACAAAGTTGCACATTGGTTGACACCAATAGATAATAAAGAGTTAAACAGACAAGTACATAGTTGTTGAATAAAGGCTTGATCAGAGAAAGTTTCAGGCCTTGTGTAGTATGAATAGTATTATCACCTAAGAATATTGGGGAATGGAGGATGTTTACCAATTCAAGAGCAATTAACAAGATCACAGTGAAATATCAGTTTCCCTTGCCTACGATGGATGCCATGATGGACTATTTGAGTGGACAAAGATATTTACAAAGATAAATTTGAAGAGTGGATATCATTAGATTAGGATTAGAGAAGGAGATGAGTGAAAGATAGCATTTAAGACAAATAAAGGACTGTATGAATGGTTGGTGATGCCTTTTGGGTTAACTAATGCACCTAGTACTTTCATGAGGTTGATGAATGAGGTATTGAATAAATTCTTGAGTAAGTTTGTTATTTCTTATTTGGATGACATGATTTTTAGTAAGACAAAGGAGGAGCATTTTTTTCATTTTGAGATAATTTTTGCAGAGGTTGAGAGAAGAGAAGTTGTCGATAAATCTTAAGAAGTGTACTTTCATGAAGGAAAAGCTAATCTATTTAGGATTTGTGATATCTACTGATGGACCCTGAGAAAGTGAAAGCAATTGTTGAGTGGCCTACATTGGAAATCATTCGAGAGGTAAGATTATTTCATGGATTGGATAGTTTCTACCAAAATTTTATCATAATTTTTAGTTCAGTTTGTAACCCTATGACTGAGACCATGAGAGGAGATAAGAAGGAATTCAGGTGGACCACTCGAGAAAATAAAAGTTTTGAGTTACTGAAGCAAAAAAGTGACTAAGCATCCCATGTTATCTTTACCAGATTTCAATAAAGTATTTCAAGTTGGTTGTGATGCAAATGGAACAATAATAGGAGAAGTCTTGAGTAACAAAGGGAGAGCAATAGTAATTTTAGTGAGAAGTTGAATGGTCCTAGGAGGAGATATTCAGTATATAATCAGGAATTTTATGCCATAGTTCAAGCCTTGAAGAAGTGGAGACATTACTTGTTGCCTAAGGGGTTTTGTTGTATGCAGATCATCAATCTTTGCAGTATTTGAATAGTTGGATTAATTTGAATCAGACACATATGAGATGGGTAGAATTTTGTATAATTACACCTTCGTGTTGAAGCATAGAAGTGGGAAATCTAACAAAGTTGTTATTTCATTGAGTAGGAGAAGAAATTTGCTAAAAAAGATGAGAGTGACAATATTAGGATTTGAAGAGTTGAGAAACAAAATTAAATTCTAACCCAAATCTAATTGGAGAAACAAAATTAAATTCTAACCCAAACACTAAACTAAATATATATCCTTAATTTTGAACCTAATTCAACAATAAACCAAATTGAACCATAAAGCTAACACTAAATTAATATCTACTCTTCTTAACCAAAAACCAAAATTGAATCCTAATAAAATCTAATTGAACAAATTAAACCAAATGGAACCCTAATTATGAACCAAATAAAAATCTAACCCTAATTATAAGATAAGTTATAACATAACCCTAAACCTAATCGAACAATATAATAAATTGAATTGCTAACCAAATTCAACCCTAACCCTAAGCAATTGTAACCCTCAAACTAATTCAATAGTAAACCAAATTGAAATATAATCCTAGCAATAAATCAAATTGAACTCTAATGGTGAACCTACTTATAACCTAACCCTATCACTAAGCCAAATTAAATAATAACCCTAATTGGACACTATTATAAATTGAACCCTAAATCTCTACCATATTTAAGAAAATAACTTAACTAATTTAAACCCTAACCATAATGCTAAACCAAATTGAACCCTAACCATAAAGAAAATTGAATATTATTTACTCGATTGAACTGTTACCTTATTTTCACTAAACCAAATCTAATCTTAACTCTAAAATTAATCAAACAATATACCAAATTGAACCACAATGGTAAATTTAATTAAACACTAATAAAAATGAACCCTAACTCCAACTATAAAACAAACCAAATCCTAAGTCTAACACTAAACTTGAATGAACCTTAATTGTAAGCTTAATCAAACCCTTATTGAACCCTCTATTTACTCAAATCCTTATTTAAGTGTATCCTTAACCTTGACCCCATGGTAGCCCTAATCTTAATTTAATCTAATACTAAACCTAATTGAACACTAACCCTGAACCAAAGTGAACCTTAAAACTAATCATAAACCAATTTGAGTCGTAACCATTAAAAATTAACTAAATTAAACTCTAAATTTATTGTAAATCAAAAGGAACCCTAACTCTAATTATAAACCAAAATTAGCTGGGGCTAACCTCGAAACATGATTAAAGTGAACCCTAACCCTTACACTACACCAAACTCAATCCAAACCCTACACCAAATTAAATTACGATTGTAACACTAAACTTAAATCAATTTCAATCTTAACCCTCAATCTTAGATATATCAAACATTTAAGCTTACACTAAACCAAAATGAACCCTAACAATAACCCTCAATTAAATTGAACATGCACTAACCCTAAAACTTGACTAAATTGAACACTAACCCTTCTACTACACTTAATTGAATCAAAACCATACACCAAATTGAATTATAACCCTAACACTAAACCATATTTAGCTATAACAACAAACTAAATAAAATTTTAAGCCTAACCCTAATCTTAATTTAACACTAAAATAGATTTAACACAAATCCTAAACGAACGCTAATCCAGAATGAACCCTAATCCTAAATAAGCATTACACCTAATGAAACCATATCTAAACCAAATTGTACCCTAACATTAACATTAAATCAAATTCAACCCTAAGTTTAACCAAATCAAACCTTAACCCTAAAAGTATACCAAATTGAACCATAACCCTAATCCTAGTTCAACATTGAAAGAAAAATTAAAGACTAAACCAAATCAAATCTAAATCATAATTCCCCCGTGACCTTAGCAATAATCATAAGCCTAATTGAATCATAATCCTTATTTAACCATAATTAAACACTAAATAAAATTTATACCTAAACTGGATTGTACGCTAACCCTAATATTCAATTAAATTAAAGTCTAAAACATAAACCATATCATGCCTTACTTCTAAAATAGACTAAACCCTAACTCTTCATTTAATTAAACACTAAACCTAGTCAATCCCTAATCATATCACTAAAAAGTTAATCATAACCTAAACCAAATAGAACCTTAATCCTAACACTAAGCCAAATAAAACCCTAACCCTAAATCTATTTGAAATTAAACCAAATTTAATGGTAACTTAAAACCTAATTAAATACCTCAGTAATATTTTCTTCCACTTTGTATGTTTGTTGAATACATAAATATTGTTGTAGCTTTATGAGTCAAATGTTGCATAAATTAAACTATGCATATTAAATAACATATATAACTAGATACCCTAATCCCAAAACTTAACCAAATTTAAAACTTATAATTGTAAACCTATTTGAACTGGACAAATGAAATTTAATAGCAACCGTAACCATAAACCATATTCAATTTAACCCTTATCCTAATTACAAACTAACTAGACTAGATTAGTGTTAACCACAACATTAAACTAGATTCAATTGAGACCAAATTTAATATTAACCTTGACCATAAATAAAATGAAATCCTAACCCTTATTCTAATTAAAAACTAACTAGATTGAACTCTAATCTTAAATAAACACTTAACCTCATTGAGCCGTAATCTTAAATGAACATTAAACCACATTGAATTAAGACCAAATTGAATATTAACCATAGCCATAAATAAAATACCTTTGAGATATTGGGTATATGTACATCTGGAGGGACAAGGCAATGTGTATTCTAAAATCAATATTAAATGAACACTAAACCATATTAAATTGAAACTGAATTGAATACTAATCATAACCATAAACCAAATCAAACCCTATCCCTTATTTTATATATATATTGAACCATAACATTAAAAAACACTAAACCACATTAACCCTAACAAATGAACACAAAACGAGGTTGAATTGTAACATAAAATCAATTTGTACTCTAGCCTTAACATTAAATTAACTATATTATTTAATGAAATTATTTTTAGACAAGTCACATAGGGGATTTATTAAAATTGAAGAAAAAAAATAAAAATTCATAATTTTCAATCTGAAATTTAAGAATAATACTCCTATAAACCCCCCAAAAAACACTAAACCCAAAAAACCCTAGACCTAAAACAAATCAAACCCTAACACTAACATTAAACCGATGTAAACCCTAACCCTAAACCAAATCAAACCTTCATTTTAAGACTACAACAAATTTCACAAAACCTATCTTTCAATGACATTCAACCATAAACCTACTGGTAAACACAATTGTACCCTAACCCAAATATTAAAAAGAAACACTAACCCTAAAACATATTGAATGTTAAACCTTAACCTAATTTAACACATGACTTTAACACTATTCATGAAACGCCATTTATCCAGAAGTGCCATTGGCGAATTGAGCATGAGCGTAGGCTTTATTGTGTGTGAATAGTTCTTCATTATGCTTTGCTCATGCTAATGGCCACTCGAGATATCTGTAAACTTCACTATTTTACAAAAGTATTACTTAAAAAAAAGGGAGATTTTGAGCATGTTAGAAATGCAGAGCAGGATCACATCTCTTGAAATATGAAATGATCATTTATGTGTTATCTCAAGCCTGCTGGATCAAGAGTTTTTCTAAAGTGGATAACACGAGTAAAAAAACAACGTGCTAGTCTAACATATGTCCTTCATAAAACATGAGAGAGCTTCTCATTGTATGCATGCATCTATCGTGAAGCTCCTCAACATAGGACCAAAACTCATCCTTACAAATACTGAAATCGTTTCCTTTGAGAAGCAAAGTAATAGAAGCGACCGTTGAAGGGTCATAGAGAATGACACAAAATTGTTTGAGGGTATTAGAACCTCTTTTCAAAATATTCTATTCATTTCTATTGTGCTCTTATTCTGAATGGAAAGAGATTATTGTGGTGTTGTATAAGATTGTTTATTAAATTTAATAAAAAGTTAATTTTTTTGATTAAGGGAAAAACAGGTTTTGAGGGGACTCAAAACTCCTAACAAGAGGTTTTGAAGGGACCCGAACCTTCAGATTTTACTAGGATTAGGAACCTACGACGAAATTTCTACCAAAAGATAGGAAAAGAAAATCAATAGACCACTTTAACAAAATTAGCTAGTGCCAGCCAAAAGTCAACACAACCACAAGCAAAAATAAGTCAGCCAAACTAAGATAAAATCATTGCATAGCCTACTAGCAACACAACCTAAGCCTTTCGATGAAGTTAATAGACTCCCCCATCCAAACATTAGGGATATTTTGGGTTCCCCTACCCATATACAAAAAATTCAGGTAGCAAAAGACTAGCCGGACCCTTAACCAAAAACTATCAAGATCTAAGCTTGGCCCTTCAAAACTATCACCATCTAGTTCGACATAAGCAAGGGGGTTTTGAAAGGCTGCCCTAACCTTCAATTTGGGTTTTAAAATGGCTCCCAAAACCACCAAAAACCAACTAGCAATTAGAGATTACTTTAGTGGCAAATATTCGCCAATGGCAATTTTTTCACGTCAGCGACCTGGGAAATGGCGAATATTTTGGATCGCATGGGGGTGGCCATGTCCCCAGAACATTATCAATTTTCGTCAGAGTCACGACCCGATCACCATATGTTTTATGCAATTAAATGTTTCTATGCGATGATTTCGCCAATACAATATATGGTGGACACATGGTGAATTTAATTTTTTCGCCTACACTCTCCGAGGTTGCCTTAATAGATGACCTTAATTCGCCTATAGGCATGTGATGATATTTTAGCCAAGAGGACCCAATTCGCCCGACATCTTGCCGACGCGTGTCTCCATTCACCCCAAATTTTGCCAACTATATTGTATTCACCAATTATTTGGATGACCTTCAAAAATTACATAAGTCATATTTGGACGACTTATAGTCACCTCAAAAATTACATAATTCGTGTTATAGTTACGTGGGATTCACCAAATATTTGTATGCCATATAAAATTCCCGCAAAATTTTTCATATAAGGATTGGTATAAATACATACAAAGATCATATCTCAACACAATCTGGTGGGTTCTAGGCTCTGAATTCTAATCAATAGCAAAGTTTCAGCCCAAGGAAAATCATTGTCATTGTTGTTCACTGCATTGGCGACTACTAGTGACCTAAAGATGAGCGATCATATTTTTGAACTATTATAATATTATTCTAAATTTATCTATATTTGTTTTCATTGTTGAGTTCATTTTTATTCAGTGGCGACTCGTCAGTACAAAGTAGTCAGGACTCAGGGGGGACATTCAGACCCCAGACATCTAGATTGTAGGCTGTATGGCTAATGAAACATATATTATACATTATAGTTTATTATTGCTTTTGCAACAAATTGACTTTTTTTCACGGCCTTTATTTCGTTGGAGATGTCGAATAGGAAGAGAGCTAGGAAACCTGAATGTTATCTTAGATTAGGATGATCTTGAAGAAGATTATCTAGTAGATGCCCAAGTTAGCTGAAATGATATAATCGACTTGGCTAATAATGCCATTGATGATAATGCACGAAAGGGGAAAAGAAAATCCATATCAAAAAAGGATCGGGAGTGGGATACGTCAGTGAGGAATTTTCAAATTAATTGGGCATCAAAGTATCCATTGATTGAACCAGTGGAGAATCCAATTGAAGGCGAGCCTCCAATAGAATGCAGGTGTAAGATTTGCACTTGGAAACATAACAAGGAAATTAGGTTGTAGCTAAAATTTGACACCATAGAAAAGCATATGGGTAAAGTCTATGAAAAACAAATGATAGACGGGGTTGAAAAATCAGTGATTAGATGGAAAACAAAGGAGGAATGTAAGCATGTGAGGAATGTAGAAGACTATTGTTTTCATGAGAAAATACAGACAAAGCCTGTTGAAGTTAAAGGTTCTATTGAAGCTAGTTTTGGAAAAGCAATGCAAATAAAACAACTATGAAAAGCTTTTCAGTTAAGCATTGTTTTTTATATTCTGAGCAGAGGGTGTGCTATGACAGATTTCCTATCAATTAGTGGTTTATTACACTTTTTGAAAGTTCCTAACTACCCTAATAGATACTGGTCAGTAAATAGTGGATGGAAATGGGCAAGTTGTCTTGCTGAGGTTGAAAAAGAAGATGTAAAGGAAAAAATAAGAGAGTCAAACTTTATTGCATTTTCTTTAGACAAAGTTACAGCAGTAGACAATACTTCATGGGTATGCATGCATTTTTATACTGTAGAGAATCATACTCGACAACCTCATCTACTATCCATTGCTAAAATGAAGGAGAGTATGACAAAGAAAAATTTATTTCAACTAGTAAAGAGAAGTTTAATTGAATATGGAGGTATGGATGGCATGACGGTAGCCAAAAAATTGGTTTGTGGTTGAGAAGATGGAGCTTGAATAATGCAAGGTCATAGGAATGGGCTTTGTACAAAGATTGAAACTTTATTCGCACCGTACATTACTGCAATTCACTGCATGACTCACAAAATGAATCTAGCTTTTGGAATTGTGAGCAAGTTTGCTTCGATTAAAAAAACTGAAATTTTAATCAGAGAGCTCTAGTCACACTTCTATCAAAGTCCCAAGTGATTTATGGAATTTCAACACTTTGGTGATGGAATCACTGATGGGAACAAGCTTCTCAAGGATAATGATACTAGATGGATCTCTTTGGATGGTTCAGCGCATCGAGTCATAAACAAAGTAGAATTCTAAAGGAAAACCTAATTAAACCCAAAACCAAATTGAAGGATACCCCTTACTCTAAATAAAATTCAGCTACCTACCGCCATTCTACCTAAAAGGAATTTAAAATCTACACCTACACTAAAATTAAATAAAAAAAATTGAGCATTAAACATATACCTTATTGAACCCTAATCCTAAATTAAATAATACAAAAAAATTTATGGTAATTAAATGAAATATAAACATAATACTAAAGAAAAGTCAACCCTACAAAACTTTAACCCTAACACTATTCAAAATTGAATACAAATTCTAAAAAAAATTGAAGAGTATCTAATTGAATGTTAAACCTTAACCTAATTTAACACTTAACCAAACTAAACACTCAAACAAAATCAAATTGAATTGTAACCCGTGCCATTACAAATATTATTAAATTATAACCCTAAAGAAAATTACACCCTAATCCTGAAACAAAATAAAAAATGACAACCCTTAGTTATTTAAAATATTTCAATTATAAAACAATTCATTCTTTAAAAATTATTTAAATATTTAAATTAATATAAATTATTGACTTATAAATTAATAAATGTTTCCTTATTTAATTTCTTTTTAGTTGCAGCTACTATACTACTAGCTTATATATATAGAAATATATATAAAAAGTATGTTAAAGAGAAAGTTGAGATATCAAGACTTTCATTTGTTAATTTAATAAAATTTAATATTTTTAGTAGAAATATGAAATGATATCTCTCCACTTTATTTATATATATATATATAAACAGCTTTAAATTATAGATACGAAGTATTTACCTAATAGACTAAAAAAAATTTATAGGAACTTATTGGATAATGCCTTTTAGTATGAAAGTTGTGCTTGCTTATGTACATGTATAATGCAGCCTAATTCGGATGCCATTCAAACATATGTGATGAATTACTTGAATGAACGCTTATTTAACACATGAACTAGACCATGAGAGCATTACAAAGGTACATGAATGTTTATGTGCAGCATATGCTCGATATTTGTCATTGTTGTCGTTTGAGTCATCATAGTTTATTCGTGTTATCCTGGATGGAATATTTGTATGTACACATGCCTTTAACACTGTTCATGAATTGCCATTTATCCAGAAGTGCCATTGGCGAATTGAGCGTGAGCGTAGGCTTTATTTTGTGTGAATAGTTCTTCGTTGCGCTTTGCTCATGCTAATGGCCACTCGAGATATCTGTAAACTTCACTATTTCACAAAAGTATTACTTAAAAAAAAGGGAGATTTTGAGCATGTTAGAAATGCAGAGCAGGATCACATCTCTTGAAATATGAAATGATCATTTATGTGTTATCTCAAGCGTGCTGGATCAGGAGTTTTTCTAAAGTGGATAACACGGGTAAAAAAAAATTGTGTCGCTAATCACAAGGTGCTAGTCTGAGATATGTCCTTCATAAAACATGAGAGAGCTTCTATCGTGAAGCTCCTCAACATAGGACCAAAACTCATCCTTACAAATACTGAAATCGTTTCCTTTGAGAAGCAAAGTAATAGAAGCGACCGTTGAAGGGTCATAGAGAACGACACAAAATTGTTTGAGGGTATTAGAACCTCTTTTCAAAATATTCTATTCATTTCTATTGTGCTCTTATTCTGAATGGAAAGAGATTATTGTGGTGTTGTATAAGATTGTTTATTAAATTTAATAAAAAGTTAATGTTTTTTATTAAGGGAAAAACAGGTTTTGAGGGGACTCAAAACCTCTAACAAGAGGTTTTGAAGGGACCTGAAACCTTCAGATTTTATCAGGATCAGGAATTTACGACGAAATTTCTACCAAAAAAGATAGGAAAAGAAAATCAGCAGATCACTTTAACAAAATTAGCTAGTGCCAGCCAAAAGTCAACATAGCCACAAGCAAAAATAAGTCAACCAAACTAAGATAAAATCATTGTATAACCTACTAGCAACACAACCTAAGCCTTTATATGAAGTCAATAGACTCCCCCATCCAAACATTAGGGATATTTTGGGTTCCCCTACCCATATACAAAAAATTCAGGTAGCAAAAGACTAGCCAGGCCCTTAACCAAAAACTATCAGGATCTAAGCTTGGCCCTTCAAAACTGTCACCATCTAGTTCGACATAAGCAAGGGGGTTTTGAAAGGCTGCCTTAACCTTCAATTTGGGTTTTAAAATGGCTCCCAAAACCACTAAAAACCAACCAGCAATTAGGGATTACTTTAGTGGCAAATATTCGCCAATGGCAAATTTTTCACGTCGGCGGCCTGGGAAATGGCGAATATTTTGTACCACATGGGGGTGGCCATGTCGCCAAAACATTATCAATTTCCGTCAGAGTCACGACCCGATCACCATATGTTTTATGCAATTAAATATTTCTATGCGATGATTTCGCCAATACAATATATGGTGGACACATGGTGAATTTAATTTCTTCGCCTACACTCTCCGAGGTTGCCTTAATAGACGACCTTAATTCGCCTATAGGCATGTGATGATATGTTAGCCAGGAGGACCCAATTCGCCCGACATCTTGTTGACGCATGTCTCCATTCACCCCAAATTTTGCCAACTATATTGTATTCGCCAATTATTTGGACGACCTTCAAAAATTACATAAGTCATATTTGGACGACTTATAATCACCTCAAAAATTACATAATTCGTGTTATAGTTACGTGGGATTCACCAAATATTTGTATGCCATATAAAATTCCCGCAAAATTTTCCATATAAGGATTGGTATAAATACATGCAAAGATCATATCTCAACACAATCTGGTGGGTTCTAGGCTCTGAATTCTAATCAATAGCAAAGGTTCAGACCAAAGAAAATCATTGTCATTGTTGTTGACTGCATTGGCAACTACTAATGACCTAAAGGTGAGCGATCATATTTTTGAACTGTTATAATATTATTCTAAATTTATCTATATTTTTTTTCTTTGTTGAGTTCATTTTTATTCAATGGCGACCCGTCAGTGCCAAGTAGTCAGGACTCAGGGGGGACATTCAGACCCTAGACATCTATATTGTAGGTTGTATGGCTAATGAAACATATATTATACATTATAGTCTATTATTGCTTCTTCAACAAATTGATTTTTTTT
This sequence comes from Cryptomeria japonica, assembly GCF_030272615.1. NCBI lineage: Eukaryota > Viridiplantae > Streptophyta > Pinopsida > Cupressales > Cupressaceae > Cryptomeria > Cryptomeria japonica. Next base: position 111,846,773 of record NC_081415.1, on the reverse strand, counting down.
TGTGGCCTTTATTTCGTTGGAGATGTCGAATAGGAAGCGGGCTAGGAAACCTAAATGTTATCTCAGATCAGGATGATCTTGAAGAAGATTATCTAGTAGATGCCCAAGTCAGCCGAAATGATATAATCGACTTCGCTAATAATGCCATTGATGATAATGCATAGAAGGGGAAAAGAAATTCCATATCAAAAAAGGGTGAACCACAATAAAAAAAGGATTGGGAGTGGGATACATCAGTGAGGAATTTTCAAATTAATTAGGCATCAAAGTATCCATTGATTGAACCAGTGGAGAATCCAATTGAAGGCGAGCCTCCAATAGAATGCAGGTGTAAGATTTGCACTTGGAAACATAACAAGGAAATTAGGTTGCAGCTAAAATTTGACACCATAGAAAAGCATATGGGTAAAGTTTATGAAAAACAAATGATAGATGGGGTTGAAAAATTAGTGATAAGATGGAAAACAAGGGAGGAATGTAAGCATGTGAGGAATGTCAAAGACTATGGTTTTCATGAGAAAATGCAGATGAAGCCTGTTGAAGTTAAAGGTTCTATTGAAGCTAGTTTTGGAAAAGAAATGCAAATAAAACAACTATGAAAAGTTGTTCAGTTAAGCATTGTTTTTTATATTCTGAGCAGAGGGCGTGCTATGACAAATTTCCCATCAATTAGTGGTTTATTACACTTTTTGAAAGTTCCTAACTATCCTAATAGACACTGGTCAGTAAACATTGGATGGAAATGGGCAAGTTGTCTTACTGAGGTTGAAAAAGATGTAAAGGAAAAAATAAGAGAGTCAAACTTTATTGCATTTTCTTTAGACAAAGTTACAGCAGTAGACAATACTTCATGGGTATGCATGCATTTTTATACTGTAGAGAATCATACCTGACAACCTCATCTACTATCCGTTGCTTAAATGAAGGAGAGTACGACAAAGAAAAATTTATTTCAACTAGTAAAGAGAAGTTTAATTGAATATGGAGGTATGGATGGCATGACGGTAGCCAAAAAGTTGGTTTGTGGTTGAGAAGATGGAGCTTGAATAATGCAAGGTCATAGGAACGGTCTTTGTACAAAGATTGAAACTTTATTTGCACCGTACATTACTGCAATTCACTGCATGACTCACAAAATGAATCTAGCTTTTGGAATTGTGAGCAAGTTTGCTTTGATTAAAAAAATTGAAATTTTAATCAGAGAGCTCTAGCCACACTTTTGTCAAAGTCCCAAGCGATTTATGTAATTTCAACACTTTGCTGATGGAATCATTTATGGGAACAAGCTTCTCAAGGATAATGATACCAGATGGATCTCTTTGGATGGTTTAGCGCATCGAGTTTTTTCAGGATATCCATCCTTGATTGGACTATTTCAGACAACTCGCGATGAATCAAATCAATCGAAATTTCCAGACCTTCTTCGGAGGTTAAGTAATTTAGAGAAACTCTTAACTTTAGCAGCTCTTCTGTCGATGCTAGAGGAATTAGGAATATTATGAAGGCTGCTGAAAAAAGAGCTCTGTATATTGCAAAATATGCTATGCTACGTAAGATGACATCCATGACCCTCGACAATCTCTATCGAAATCAACCAAGACTATCTGATGAAAAAATTGATAAGTGGCGGACACTCACAAATTTGAACAATCCTGATATCTTTCTACAAATCAATGTAGACGGGGAGGTATGTGCCAATGTACGGGGAGTTGAGATACCAATGCACTTCTATGCCACGGTCGACCCCGAGGAACCAAGAAAGCGCCCTAGGAAGCAACTAGCAAGGGTTACAAGGGGAGATTTCGACAAGATTGTTGAAATTGTAACTACTTCTGTGAAGAAAATTGCATATGATCTTTCCTCACAAATTACAAGTAGATTCCCTCCTGAAAACCTTCTCGAACCCATGTCTATTGTGCTTCCTCATTATTGGAGTCTCAACATTGCATCTGATTTTCGAAGTAAGCTATGGATTTTTATAAAACAATTTTGCATATTGAGAGAATTGAATGGAGTAACTATAAATGGAATATTAGATGAAACTCATCTTCGAGAGAAATCATCTCGTTTTGCATACACTATGAGAGAACAATATGGAAAAATGGAGAACCCTCGCGAAGAGGGATCAGTAACAAGGCTTTGGAAAACTATAGTTGAGAACTCAGCATTGTGTGATTCAGTGCCAAAATATTTGAAGCTTTCTGATTTATGTCTTACCATGATATTGGGTTCGGTGGAAGTTGAGAGAGTTTTCGGTGCTTTGGGGCTCCTAAAATCAAAGCTAAGAAAAAAACTAGACAAAAATTTGGAAAATTGCTCGAGGCTCTATACATCTAGGTGTGATGTCCACACTTTTCCTTGCAATAGGGCACTGCAAATATGGAGGTCCATATATGAAAGAAGAGGTTTGGGAAACACTTCAAACCAAAGTGCGAGTAGGACTCCTGACTCATGTAGTGGACTTACTGGTAGCATTGAGATGCAGTTCAACGAAGGTATGCAGACTCAGAGTGAAGAAACCATAGACAAGAATCAAGAAATCTTTGAATTTGTTGAGGATGAATGGCAACTGTAAGAGATTGGTATTTATTAATCTTATTATTGTATCTCATCATTTATATTAAAAATTCATATTACTTTTTGCAATTAGAATTTAATATTGATTTCTAATTATATTTTTCAACTTTCTATTTCCAGATTTAAAATAGCATGATAAAAAAAAGACCATAATGTGTTTATTGATACAAAGATGTTTATTGTTTATTTAGACATGTTTGAGTCTCAAATCTTTGTGATACATTTTAGAACCATATAATACAATTCATTCAATAGTAATACACATGTCAAGAACTTAGATTTTCATTAATTCTTTCGAAACATAGCCATATGATATAGTTCATTCAATAGTAATACACCAATCTGTGTGATTCTCCATGCAAATTGCAAAAGTGAATACAAAGTTTTAGAATCCTTTGCAAATGACCCTAAATTCCCTTTTATAGAAACAAGAGAGCAACAACAACTCTTGTGTGATTCTCCAATGTCCATGCAAAAGTAAATACAAAGTTTTAGAACCCTTTGTAAATTACCCTAAATTCCCTTCTATAGAAACAAGGGAGCAAAAACAGTTTTAGGTCGAATTGCAAGTTTGCAACATGTGAAGACTCAACATCAAAATCACAAACTCAGCTCAAATTTATATGGCCATCATAGGTTGTACTAGCAATTTAACATCTGCTACATGTCTGATGTCTCCTGTTCAAAAAATAGAGTTCAAAATTAAACATTAATTCATGCCATGACGAATTAAATATAGATAATAGTAGTGCCTAAAACCTAGTAATCACAAATAGAGAAATGTTGGTTTTTTCCTATTCACAAAAGAGAGTTATTTCAAGCAATGCCAAATTCCAAACAAAAAAACCATAAAACCTTGAAATTAAGAGTAAAAGAAGAAAATTGGCAATACATATTATGATTCTTAAGATTTTTGTGCCAATTTTTCTAGGGTGCTCCACTCTTTGTTTGATGGAAGGTCAATATTTGGGTAAGTGCACCAAGATGGTGAAAAGAAAAGTGGCCACATGCAAAAAAAAATTGAAATTTCTCATATCCTGTGCATGTTTTGGAAATTCAAAAATACGCTAGGCAACACCAAGCCTAGCCAAAAACAATTAAAAAATTAAAAGGTCCTCAAAACCCGTATGGGTTTTGAGGAAGATTACATTTTATAATAAAAAATCAAAAGTTCCTCAAAACCCGTACGGGTTTTGAGGAAGATTATATTTTATAGTAAAAAATCAAAAGTTCCTCAAAACCCGTACTGGTTTTGAGGAACATTATTTTTTTATAATAAAAAATCAAATGTTCCTCAAAACCTGTACTGGTTTTGAGGAACATTATATTTTATAATAAAAAATGAAAAGTTCCTCAAAACCTGTAAAGGGTTTTGAGGAACATTATACTTTTTAGAAACCCACGGATTATGCAAAACTATAAGTTTTTGTCTTAGTTTTGCATAACCCGTACGTGTTATATAAAACTAGGAACCAAATAGGAAGTGGGGAGAGAGAGAGAGAGAGAGAGAGAGAGAGAGAGAGAGTAGGAAGAGTGATAGAATATGATAAGGAGAGGGGGATAGAGAGAGTTAGAGACAGAGAGAGAAGGGGATAGGAAGAGAAGGAGAGATAGGGAGAGAGAGAGAGAGAGAGAGAGAGAGAGAGAGAGAGAGAGAGAGAGAGAGAGAGAGAGAGAGAGAGAGAGATTGGGAAAAGGAGAGGGGGAGAGGGAGATTGGGAAAGAGAGAGAGAGAGAGAGAGAGAGAGAGAGAGGGTGCAGGGAGATGGAGAGAGAGGGAGATTATGAAAAGGAGAGGGGGAGAGGGAGATTGGGAAAAGGAGAGAGAGAGAGAGAGAGAGAGAGAGAGAGAGAGAGAGAGAGAGCATAGGATAAGGAGAGCGGGAGGGAGAGGGAGAGAGAGGGGGAGAGATAGAGGAGAAATTAGGAGAGAGGGAGAGAGAGAGGGAGGGCAGAGATGGGGAGAATAGGAGAGAGAGAGAGAGAGAGCGAGAGAGAGCATAGGATAAGGAGAGGGGGAGCGAGAGAGAGGGGGAGAGATAGAGGAGAAATTAGGAGAGAGGGAGAGAGAGAGGGAGGGTGGAGATGGGGAGAATAGGATAAAGAGAGGGAGAGAGAGAGAGAGAGAGAGAGAGAATAGGATAAGGAGAGGGTGAGGAAGAGAGAAGGGGAGAGATAGAGGAGAAATTGGGAGAGAGAGAGAGTGAGAGGCAGATTGGGGAAAGAAGAGGGGGAGAGGGAGAGAGAGGGAGATTGGGAAAAGGAGAGGGGGAGAGGGAGAGAGGGAGGGAGAGAGAGGGAGATTAGGAATAGGAGAGGGGGAGAGTGAGAAGGAGAGAGGGGGGATGGATAGAGGGAGGGAGATTGGGAAAAGGAGGGAGAGAGAGAGAGAGAGAGAGAGAGAGAGAGAGAGAGAGAGAGTAGGGGATAGGAAGAGAGGGTGATTGGGAAAAGGAGTGGGAGAGAGGGAGAGGGAGATTGGGAAAAGGAGAGGGGCAGAGGGAGAGAGAGGGAGATTGGGAAAAAGGAGAGAGAGAGAGAGAGAGAGAGAGAGAGAGAGAGAGAGAGTAGGGAATAGGAAGAGAGGATGATTGGTGATTGGGAAAAGGAGTGGGAGAGAGGGAGAGGGAGATTGGGAAAATGAGAGGGGGAGAGGGAGAGAGGGAGGCTGGGAAAAAGGAGAGAGAGAGAGAGAGAGAAAGAGAGAGACAGAGAGAGAGAGAGAGAGAGAGAGAGAATAGGATAAGGAGAGGGGGAGAGAGAAAGAGGGAGAGAGACAGAGTACAAAATGGGAGAGAGGGAGAGGGAGAGGGAGGGAAGAGATGGGGAGAATAGGATAAAGAGAGGGAGAGAGAGGTAGATTGGGAAAAGGAGAGGGAGAGAGAGAGAGAGAGAGAGAGAGAGAGTAGGGAGATGGGGAGGGAGAGAGAGAGTAGGGGGTAAGAAGAGGGATAGAATAGGATAAGGAGAGGGGGAGGGAGAGAGTGTTAGAGAGAGAGAGAGAAGGGGATAGGAAGAGAGTGAGAGAGATAGGGAAAGAAAGAGAAGGGAGAGAGGGTGAGAATAGGATTGAGATAGAGAGAGAGAGAGAGAGAAGGGGATAGGAAGAGAGGGAGAGAATAGGATAAGGAGGGGATAAGATAGAGAATAGGGAATAAGAAGAGAGGGAGAGAATATGATAAGGAGAGGGGGAGGGAGAGAGAGGGAGAGAGAGAGAGAGGGGATTGGGAGAGAGGGAGAGGGAGAGGAAGAGAGATAGAGAGAGGGTGGATATGGGGAGAGAGAGAGAGAGAGAGAGAGTAGGGTCAAGAGAGGGGGGGAGAGAGAATAGGATAAGATAACGAGAAGGGGAGGGAGAGGTAGGGGAGAGGGAGAGGTAGGGGAGTGAAAGAGAGAGAAGGGGAGAGGGTGATAATAGGATAGGATAATGAGAGAGAGAGAGAGAGGGAGATGAGGTAGAGAGAGAACGAGAAGGACAAGAGGGTGAGAGACTTGGCAGAGAGATGAGATAGAACTCAAGAAGGATAATTAGGGCTCAAAATAGACAGAGACGGTGATGGGGGAAGGAAGACGAGAGAGAGGAAAAGAAGAGAGACATGCATGTATACAAACATATATATCTATATAAATATATGTATATATATAACTATAGATATGCATATATACATACATAAATACATATTATATATGTATTTTGTGAAAATCAAAATAATGGTTTTTCATAACCCGTATTGGTTTTGTGAAACTCAAAATGATATTTTTCATAACCAGTATGGGTTATGAAAAACCATAATTTTGGTTTTTCATAACCAGTACGGGTTATGAAAAACCATATTTTTGGTTTTTCATAACCCGTACGGGTTTTTGGAAATTCAAAATGATGGTTTTAGTTCTACATAACCCGTACAGGTTATGTAGAACTATGAATGGTACTTTTTGTTTTTCAATACCCAAGCGGGTTATATTGCACATCAGAACCCGTGCGGGTTTTGGCTTGGTAAGAGGGTTGGAAAATAACCCTAAGACTTGGAAGCCCATTTTCCCTCCATTTCTGTGCCTTTACATGTTTTTTCATCTTCCAACATGATTTCTTGACTTCATCATCATCAGGTTTATAAATGATAAAGTGGGTATCTCTAAAATTACCACCATAATTTCACACGTCTTCTCATCTTTCTGACCATATAAATTTTTCTATTTTTAGACAACATTAGCATAGTAAACTTTAATTTTCTTTACCAGTGCCTTGATAGTCCTCACAGACATACATCTACCATTTTTTTAATAAATTTTGATATACATGACCAAATTCAAAATAAATTACATATTATTGTTCTACACTAGATTCTATACAATTTAAAAAAAAGGTTTTCATTTTTTATTATTTTAATGCAAGAAATGCCCAGTGCACGAACAAGTATCAAATTTTCAAGATGCGGTCACTTCAAAAAATCATTTAAAAAAAAATACTCAATGAAAAATTACAAAACAATACACAAATTATAGATCTCAATCTTACCTATCATCCTACCAAAGGGTTTTGCAAAATACTAAATCTAATTATATATTTTGTGCAGCGCACAAAAACAGCTATGTTATATTTTTCAGAAAAAATCAGGAATAGTTTTTCGTGCGAGAGAGGTTTGACCCTCTTAATCTTATCCAATTTTAAAAAAATTTAGTAGTTTAGAAACTAGATTCAGAGTACTACAATTCTTATTCTTTTCTCAACTCCTAGTTTTGAGTGCGTGACCTTTGAATATCTCTTTGAAGTTCAGGTTTACCTGTTTTCAGAAAAAAAAAAAGTGGCCACTTATACTCCCCTTTTTGTTCACCATCTTGGTGCACTTACCCATTCTATAAACTATGCAAAGTCAAGTGCAACTTCGTCAACATTCCATATTTAAAATATTGACTTAACATTGGTGTTTCATCCAATATCGAATTGAGAGTTGTAAATGGTTGGATGAATTATAGAAAGCTTCGGGGAGTTGTGTTCTTAGGAAGCAAGTCTAAATCAGACTTCATTTTTATCTCCATGTTTTTTTTGTAAGCTTCTTTTCCAATGAATTTATTTGATGGGTCAACAGTCTTAGGCAAACCAAGTTTAATCAAATTATTTTTATTTTCTTGCAGCTTCAATATCTTTTTTCCACAATTTTCCATAACTTCTGATGTTTCCTTTAGTTTCTGGCATTTTTGAATGATAGATGATGTCTTAACTGTGGCATCAATGCGGCTCTTAATTCCCTTGGATGCCAAGTAGCTGTCACTAGAACTGTAGACTACTTGCAGAATCTTTTTTGCCATATCCTCTTTTGAATAAACATGTATGCTCTTCTCAAAGTGCCCTTTGATTTTCATATAAATTACTCTCAGACTTTCAATCAATTCAAACCATTCACACAACTTGTCACTCCTCTACATTATTTTCCACCAAATGTTTTCTTGTATATACTTCATTGTATTTTTCATATTATCTTTCAATCTATCCTCCAAAGTTTTTATTTTATCATATGTATTGTCTAGATCTTCTTTCATTTGTGCACATTTTTTTCTTTCTTCCTCTACTTCCTCTTGCATTTTTTTTTTCTTTTTCCTTCCCATGATCCAATAGGTCCTGTAATTTTCTCATTTTGGCAGCAGCAAACTCATAACTTTTGTATAATTTTTAAAAACTGGCTCTTTCCTCATCAATTTTTTACTACTTTTAGCCAGTTTTTCTATCAGGTCCTTCAATTCTGCATCCATCTTCTCCTACTCTAGAATGTCTACTGTAGAGCCTGAATTTTTTATCCTTTTTTGTAAATCATTGCACTTGCTCTCTGCTGCTTTCCTCCTTTATTTTTTGTTTGCTAGGTCTTCCTGTAACTGTTCTATTTGTTTCTCTAGTTTATTTTTTTCACTCTCCACCTTTACCAGTGAAGTGTAGACCACTTTGTTAGTCCTTTTTGACACACTAATTTTGTCTACATTATGTACTTTGGAAAAATCCATTTGGAGGGTGCTAACTTGAAATTCAGAGGGATCTATCTGACTGTGTGGTGGATTTTTATCTTTAGCTCGGGCCCGGGGGATAACAACCATGAACTCCATCATATATTTCTATGGGTCATATGTTGGAAATACCCTATTCCTTGCAGGTTGTTCCTTTAAAACTTTAGTCAGGGAAACCTTATGAAATGCTTTCTTTTTTTCTTTATTTGCTTTTATTGTGTGTTCATATTTTTCATAGTAATCACGAAATTGAAAATTTGGGCTTGCTGAAGCAATTGAATGTTTGAAAGGTGACATAGGAATACCAGAGGCTCCAGTTCCACTTATTCCTATGGTTTTAACTAATGCTTGACTAGGATTACCAACAACAATTCCTGATTCCGTCCCACTCCCATTGACACTTTCATGTGTAGTTTTCATAATCTTTTTAGGTGTGTGATCTGAAACTATGAATGGTTGTTTTATAGTGTCAGTGGCACTTGATATAGGATTCTAAATATTATTAGTATCTACCACTAGTGGCACTTGATATAGGATTCTGAATATTATTAGTATCTACCACTAGTGGCCTCTTGTGAGAGATATTTTGTTTTAGCCCTTGTCCAACAACAAGACAACTAGTATCAATAGTACTAGTAGTACCCATATCAACCCCACCAATCATAGAGTCACTTGACTGGGCAATAATGGGAATACTATCCTAAGATTCCCCACCTGTGGTAGTGGCACTGATTCACCACCAATAGGAATACAATGATGTGGTGGTGGTTGTTGATTTGAACCTTAAACAAATGTTGGTGGACCCTAAGGGTAATGAGTAGTACCTATCCATGATGAATCTGAAGAATCAAGTCCAATGACTAGTTTAACATGAGCTTTTGATTTTGATTCTAATGGAAGTTGCACCAAGTGGATACCAAATGCCCTCTCCTCTGGCACCTAGACCACCACCTTCAAAACCCATTTTTTCCATAATGCTTGCCCCTTTGCTATATTTTTCTTTCATGGACTCATTGACTACACCTAATATTTCAGGGACTATAGTAGTTGTTGGAGGGGGCTCAACCTCATACTCATCATCATCTTCACTCTTGTCATATGCTATTGTGGGATGCTCCATATTCTACAATTTGCTAAACTCTCCATCCTCGTAAATGGTCTCAAATTCTGCATTGGTCTTTGGTTTACCGAGATTCTTTCTCATAGTCCAAAAATCATTTATTTTGGTTTCAGTCCAAAAAATCTCTTTACATTCTTGCAGAATTGATTTGGGAATGGATTTCTTAGATGGATTGGTAGATTTTAGGTAGAAATTGTAGGACCTCCTATTTTGGATGCCCTGACCCTCCTCTATTGTCCTCTGTGTGTGCAATGCCATAATTTGTGATGAAATTTCTTTTGTTTAAATGTTATTGTCAGCTACAATTTTCTCCATCTCTTTTTTAACCTCATCTGAGGAGTGCATGTTTCTAAACTTTTCTAGCAATGGTTTACTTTCATGTTGACATAACATTGAAGAGTTCCCATTTTTATTAAGCCTTGCTTGAATTACACCGATTGGATCATACTGTTAGAGACCCTCATCACCAAAGTTAAAAACTATCAAAAAATTATGTGTTGCATTGAATGCTTTTCTCTCAAATGTGAACCCTCCACATGAGAAAGGCAAAGAGGGAAATATGCTCTTCTTTTGCTGACCATGGAAGTGCCTATCTGTGCTCTTGAATTGTTGTACATACTCCAATGCAAATACCCTCTCTGTCACATGTATTGGAAGTCTATATGGTTTTACTGCCAATCCATAAAACCTTAACATAGTGAATTCTTCCATGAAGAACCAGTCCGCCAATTCTATTTGACTTCTGAGTTGAATGCAATCTCTACAAGACATGGGCAACCTAGGCATTGGAGTGCTTGTAATTTCATTATACATTTGTGCCAAAAAGAATTCTACAAAATGGTTGTAGTTCTTTATGTTATCAAGCATCCTTATCTTTGTTGTTCATTCATATATTGAACACTATGTTCTCTTCCCAGTCTTCTCATCAATCTTATAGTTCACAATTTCAAGCTTTTTGGTCTTGAATATTGCATGATACTTCAATAGAAGGAGATAGCACAAGTAGGATGAGAACCTAAATGTCTTTCAAGAACCTTTTTTTATCATTAGTAATTGTTTTTCCATGGATTGAACAATGTTCTCAATAAAATTATATCTTACTAGCTGACCTACACAATGAATATTATATATCATTTCAAGAAGGCTTTCACCCACTTCCCTATCATTTTCCAATCCCAAGAAAAATGACAGCAAGGAAATAGTATTCCCAACCCATGGAACAAAAATGTTAGATTCATAAGGAGGCTTATGATTCTGATCCAACACAATACCAGTACCACTCTTTATTAAAGCTTTGATAAATGAATCTATGTGACTTGGATCAAGTCTCTCATAATTCCTTGCCATCTTTTCAAGGTCAATTTGGATGTTTGAGTTTTGGGCTTCAAATCCTGGGTTCAACAAACGAGCAAATTCTCCCTCGTTTATGGATAGAATTTCCTCTTTTGTATTTTTATTGACAATTGCTTTTTTATCTTCATCATAATTTTTGGCATAGACCATGACAAAATCAGGGCAAGGGAATACTTTAGGTAATACCATGCTTCCAAATCCAACATCCCAAGATGCAATTTTATATGTTCTTTGTTTTAACATTGGGTTAAAAACAATAAATTTTGCCCTGCATGCATCTGCCACCTTACTAGACAATGCATATCTAATATCTATGATATGCTTTTCACCATGGATAGCAGAGTCATAAATATCAGGGTATTCATCAGTGAAACCTGGTGTTTTAACCAATTCAGTTAGGTACATTTTGTTTTTCACTTGGCTTCCTGTTGAACTACTACTTCCCGTTTTCCCCGTCATTGTTATTGTTAGTAATTAAAAATAATGCAAGATAAAAACCTGAAAATGCTAACCCTCAAATTAGACCATGAGATTAAAAAAGTGAAAAAGGCGGGATGTAGGTGTTCTAGATTTTACCCGAAATTTCTATTTCACTAGATTGGCGCAGGCAGTCTCTGTTGCAACTTGCATTCCTCAATCTAGTAGCTGTTTCTGAATCTCCCTCGATTTACAAGTTTTTCCATGAAATGAAATACGATTATGATTTACGAGTCTCTTATTTTGAAAACTCTAAAAAGTACAAAAGTAATACCTAAAGGGCAAAATATCTAGAATCATGTTGTAATTTTATTAATTACTATTAATAACTATTTGATGCCGAAGGACAAAACATTCATTACTTAAGTATAATTTTTGAGGACATTAAGAATCATGTTGTAATTTTCTTAATTATTATTAATAACTATTTGATGCCGAAGGACAAAAAATTGATTACTTTAGTATAAATTCTGAGGACATTAAATGTAAAACATTCAACTCCGAGCGAAGTTCTCACAAATGTGTTCACTTCCCACATTCGGGCTGAAATCCACCCTAAGTCATTTATCTTTTCTCATCCAACTGATGAGGGTACTTGTTGTTAGATGACATGGGTCCCATGACTTTTGCCATTTTCCGGGCACGTCACCATACTCGTGTGACTTTACGAGTCTATTTTTTAAGTCTATTTAATAATTTTAAACTTCCGCCCGAAAATGAGCTTTATAGACTTAGTTATATTTAATTAAATTTAAAACATTTCAATTCTCGGTGAATTTCTCACAAATCTGTTCACTTCCCACATTTGGGCCAAAATCCACCCTAAGTCGTTGATCTTTTCTCATCCAATAGATGATGGTACCTGTTGTCAATTATCATGGGTCCCATGACTTCTACCAGTTTTTGAGCACGTCACCATACTCGTGTCACTTTTTGAGTCTGTTTTTTAAGTCTGTTTAATCATTTTAAACTTTCGCCCAAAAAAGAGCTTTATAGACCTAATTATATATAATTAAATTTCAAATATTCAATTCTAGGCAAAGTTCTCACAAATATGTTCACTTCCCACATTTGGGCCGAAATCCACCCAAAATCGTTGATCTTTGTTAATCCAATGGACGATGGTACCTATTTTCAGATGTCATGGGTCCCATGACTTCTGCCATTTTTTTGGCACGTCACCATACTCGTGTCACTTTTTGGGTCTTTTTTTTAAGTCTATTTAATCATTTTAAACTTCTTCCCAAAAAAGAGCTTTATGGAGTTAACTATATTTAATTAAATTTAAAATGTTCAATTCCAGGCGAATTTTTCACAAATGTGTTCACTTCCCACATTTGGGACCAAATCCACCCTAAGTCATTGATCTTTGCTCATCCAATGGATGATGATACCTGTTGAGTGTTGTCAGATGCCGTCGGTCCCATAATAAGAGACATTTAAATTTTAAAGATGTGCAATAGTTTGAGATAACTAAAAATTTAGAATTCAAAAATAGTATAAAACATGAAACTTGGTTTCTAGAATAAAAAAAATAACTAAATAAAAATATTAAATTTGATATACAATTTGAAAGTTAAAAGTTTAATATAAAAAAGAAAACATTCAATATTATATCTAAAATATTAATTTAAAGTTTAACAAAATTCTTTAAAAATATGTTTACGATATATAATTTTAAAAAATAGTTTAAAAATATATATAAAATTTCAACATAAATTTAGTGTAATATAAATTTTAATTTAATAAATAAATAAAGACTAAAAATATATACAAAAGTTCAACATAAATTTAGTTTAATATAAATTTTAATTTAATATAAATAAAATAAGTAAGTTTAATATAATTAAAATAATTAAATTTAGTTTAATATAATTAAATTTAGTTTCATATAAGTAAGTTGGAGTTTTAGTTCAAATCTTAACTATATATTTATAAAACTATAATCAACCATAATCAATGTACAAATAATTAATGGAACGAACTGAATTTTTTTATATATATATTAAATATAGAGAAAGAAGTATTACATAAAAAACATCATAGTATTAAATTTATTTCCATTGTTTAACAAATAATTGAAATAACGTAGCTCATATACAAAAAGCATTTGAAAAAAATTAATTAATAAAAATGAAATAGAGTTATAGAAAGCATTTTTATATCCATAAGACTCTAAGAGGCAAACTGAAACAAACTGGAATTTGAAAAATTATCATTAATATGTATGCTTTGGAAATCTACAATTTTTACGTCTGAAGTCTAAGACTTGAGTCCCTCAAAAACTTAAAAGCCAAAATGAGTGAGCCACTGAGCTTGTTAGGTTTCAATGACATAGGAAAAAAAAAACTACTAGGTGCCCAGGGGGGTGGGACTAGGGCATAGGTAGTGGATGGTTTACAACTTTTCCCTAAGAATCTGGCCCTCCTTCCATGTAGAATTCTTCAGACAACATAAGCTGAAAGAATTCTTCAAGCCACGTGTAGTTTGGAAAGTCGTCCATGAGAAACCATTTTCGGAGGAAGTCCCTGCCAATCCACGCCCATTTCCTATGACACATCAAGTTCTCCACATTTAGGTTCAGGAGAAATGGTTGCCTAGCCACTGGCACTGTTTGGTCAGGGAGAAGAAGCTTGGATAATTCACTCATCCAAGGGATCCCCACCCCTACTTCTGCAAGGACGACAATCGTAATGTCGTCTCCAAGGAAGACTTCCTTAAAAACCTTCCTCAACAACATTAGCATATCCACCTTGTTTCCTCTGAGGTCCAGAAGAGACGCTAAGAACCAGGATGTAATGTCCATGTTAACATAGTATCTATTTTTGTTTCATAGAAACTCTCTGCCCAACACCATCCGCACAACCTCATTGGTGAATGACTCAGCCTCCTTGCAAACTGATTAGAGGGTTTGGTCTTTAACGGAGCCCAAAAAGACCCTCTGGTCCTCTGTAGAAATCCTTCTCAAGCGGATGGGAGTGTCCATCTTGAGAAAACAAATTAACAAATTAAACAACCTAAGCCTATAAACCTAAACCAGAGGAAGAATTTAAATACTGTGAGCTTCGATGATTTATCTACCAAATAGCAAAGGCTAATTGAAGATGAAAGAAACATAGATCGTATATAAATAAAGCTCTTGATTATAATAATTACTTCTCTAACCATATTAATTTGCTGTAAATTTTTTTTAATCTTTCGTATCTCTGTAAATCTTTCCCATAAATGCACGAGTGTGCAAAATTAGAAACAATTATAAACCAGTACCAATTCGCAAGTACCACATTGGAAGTCATGGGGACAGAGTGGATTGTAGTAAGTGAATAGATATATATTAAATGATCGAAATTATCGATCATGATTCATGACATTTGATACGTGTCTATTGAATCCAATTCCATTCCAGGCACTTTCTGGTGAGCTATGTTCTCTTCAGAAAATCAGGCCGAAATAAAACTTCAGCCATTGATCTACGATCATTAAACGGTTTAAAATCATTGATGGATTTTAGGTATGTGTCACCCTTCACATGTTAAAGAGGCCACACTTTTTGATACATCATGTAGAGTCTGAACTCAATGTGATGTGATGTGCCTTGTCTATTAATGGCAATGAATTCATGAAATTGCCAATAAATTATATATTTTTCCATAAATAATTAAATATTCGCCAAAACAAATTCAATAATTTTCAAGCAGTGGATAAAAATCGCCAATACATTTAAATAATTTTTCCTTCGGAGTAAAAATTTTCGCCCATACAATTATATATTTATTCCTTTTAACAAAAAATATTCGCCTCCCACAATACATATTTTCCCCATAGAACAAGGTATAATTCACCAAAAATTTATGGAATTTTCGTACCCCAAAAAAAAATCGCCAATACAAAATTTTTTTTTGCCCTATTTTGAAAACAAATTTCGCCATCCATATGAAAATTTTCGCCTGAAAATAATGTCTGATTCGCTAGGACTTTACATAGTTGCTTGGGGAGTTATCCCTGCCAGCAATCCCATAGAATCTGACCATACCTTTAATAGAAAAAAACCCTTCCACCTCTATAGGATAGTGACCCACCTCCATAAGGGCTGAAAAGAGAGAAAACATCCACACAGAGACGCAATCTGTTGGCCACAAGCCAAAATCCAGCAACCAAGATAAGGCATAGTGAATCTTTGATGGACAACTAGGTTTTGAAAAGGCACCCACAACCTTACAAATAAGAAGATGCTTGGTCTAATCAAAATCCATGCAGATAGGCTCTGCCAAACTCTCCACCTCTATATCTATAGTAGATATAGGAAAGAACCCAATCAATAAAGAAAGAGAAACTATAGCATGCCCAACCTAAAAAAATAGGGCATCCAAAACCCCTAACTAGTGCTATCCCACAAAACTTAGCCCACAAATATTCTTCTCAGTTGAAGAATGGTCCACCTTAATAAAACAGACTGAGAGAAGTTAAAAGGTGACAACCTGAGAGTCACCAAAGAGCCTCTTGAAAAATATAGGAAAAGATGTGCACTCACCATCATCAAGAGGAAATCTAGAAAGGTGACACAACAAAGGTTCCCTGTAACAACATAAACCACCCCAAAAAAGAGCCAGGTACAAGAATCTCCACCCAGATTCCAAACCTCCCCCTCCCACCAAGAAAGTATGAAGAGGGGAGGCCACAAGAAAAATCCAAGGAAGCAGCCATGAAAAACCTTCCCCTCCAAGCTTGAGCCAAACACACACCCCCATCCAAATGAAGTTGAACACCAATCGCAGGAGAACAACCGTCAATTTGAGCCAAGATGATGGTAACTGCAACCACCTCTTGACACAACAAACAGGTTGCAACAACACCAGAACTGAGGATTTCCATAGGGCACAAAGAATCAACCGACACTCTCATGAGAGACAGGGGCAAACAAGCCATACCCAACACAACAAATGCCAAACCAATACCATCGTCTTCTAGAAGCAGCTTCTAGAAGCAGAAGAAACTCAGCCATGAACAACTAAAATATCTCCATATCATCAAAATCTTCCACGAGCATCACCAGATCCCAAAGAATCAATTTCTCCCAGTGCCAATGTATACAAAATCATCTTAAAAATAAACCACGTCATGATGGAGAAGGACCACTAAAACCAACAAGAAATGCAGACAATCTGATTCCTGATTTGAATTATCGTCTCCCTCATCTCCTGCAGATTTATAAAAAGTTAATGTTAATTTTTTTTTAATAGCATTTAATTTAACTAAAATTTTTGATAATACAATTTCATATATTCTTTTCATTAGAAACTATATATAGTTATCTTATTTTATATTAAAAAATAATTATCTTTGTTCTATTATATTTTAGACATATTTCTAACATTTTAGTAATAAATAATGTAAAACAACTCAAGTATTTTAGAATATACATTTAAAAAAATAATTGGTGTATTTTTTATATCATTTAATATTTTGCATAATAAAAAAGTATAGTCTATTAGAAATAAATTTTAATTTTATAGAATGCTTATTTTTATTCTTTCTTTTTTCACTTCAATTTCATTTATTTTAAATTTTGTTAGAAGATTCTATTAATATATCTTTTATATGTAATAGGTTAGGGCTTATTTTAAATTCAATGTTTTATAAATATCCTATTATTTTAATACATCTAGGTTTCTTTTAAACATCAAATATTTTGATTATAATTTTAATAAAAAATGATTAAAGCTTGTAATATTTTGTTTAAAAAGGGCAAACACTTTTGACTTACAGCTATGAATTGGTAAGGTCACAAATAGGGAACCTCATCTCCACTTAAACATTCAAGCATCCCAGTGGGGTCTTAACCTTGATGGAAAGAACAATACCACCACAACTAAATTCTATATTGTTTCTTATTTAGATTGATAGGTTGTCATAAGGTTGTCTTATCTTTGAGAAGCTTGTTTAGAAGCTTTCTTGTGGTTTGTCAAAGTTTTAAGTAAATTTTATGATAAATTTAGGAAAAAACTTTTATTATAGAAAAATCACAAACATAAACATTCATTGATAGAGAAAAAATATATGGAAAAAATCGAATGATTAGGATACCACTCCTTCTACATGTTTTGTAACTATATACTGATCTGATTTATGTTTTATTTTATCTAATTTCAAATTGATGTTTCTGATGAACTTTAAGAATGAAACTTTTTTCTTCTATATATTTTTTGTAAATATGTATAGTACTATATTTTAAATCATAATAGTATAAAAATGAATGCTATTTAAAAAAATAATAATTCTTTGTAACTGCTCAAAAGAATGCAAACCATTATGCAAACAAAAAAGATAGAGTTAATAGAATTCATCTGTTATCACACGCTAATTTGAAATTTTGTTAGTGGATGGGAAAATGGTGAATAGTTTGACCAAAATAAGAAGAAAAACAAACCTATGAAATGTGTTATCTTCAACTTCCTTTTTAGAGTTCTCAATATCTTTATAACTCTTGTTAATATGAAATGTGTAGGCAAATAAAGGTGGTGGGATAATTGCATTTTTGTAGTTTAAGGTAATGTAATTTTTTATAAATAAGTTCTCAAGAAAGAAATATAAAAAATTGAAATTGCAAATGGCAGGTATATAGGTAAAAATTATTGTTCTACCTAATTTTATTATGGAGCATGATAATCACTTGCAGATCCATATGATAGCATGTATGTTATGTGGGGGCAAATACCACCACAAAAAAAAATGACAATGACTATGGTTATGTACAAATACAATCCACCCAATTCACATATATGTGATGAGGTAATTGAATGTACACTATTTTAAGACATGAATTAGTCCATGCAAGGAGTAAAATTAAATATTCTAGATTTGTCATTGTCATCATTTTAGCCATCATAGTTTTTTCATGTCAAATTGCATTGAAACCAATCACTCTTTTAACAATCTTAATGAATGGAAATGAATCAACTATATATCATGAGATACCATTGAACTTAAACATAATTTAAAGACTTTGATGAGTTATATTCATTACCTATAGTTATCTCGATATACAATAATCAACCACATCATTTTTAATGAACTCTAATAATTTATTTTTAATCATCTTACATTTAATGAATATCCTAATAACAAGAATCTTAAACTGCTAATGACAGGTATTAATAACATGAACATAAAATAAAGGTTAGTAATAATGTTCTAGTTTCTTGTAAAGTGCTAGTTGTTGGTGTAAATAATTACTCATGTTAGATATTATTACACCTTAATTAAGTTTACTTAGATACATGCATATCATAGTAGTTTGGGTATGAGACACTTGAGTGTTTTTGTCACATTGTGATAATGTGTGTAGGAGAATTTCTACCTTTTATGGTGTTGATCTTGTTATTGCTCTATCATATCCACTTATTGTGGAGTGATAATTCCACCTTCGGTGGGTGATCCACCTCATGTGGAATATTTTATTGTTTCTCCTACCTACCACACCTATTTCCTATCTACCCTTGTTTCTTATTGAGCCACGTGTCATGTTTGTATCCTCACTTATCCACATAGCCTTGCCTATATAAGAAGGCTCATATTCATTGCATGTAACAACGATTGATGATCCAGTTGATCTTTTTTTGCATCTTGATAGGAATACAGTTTATTCTTGTCACATTTTGTTCTCTCTTATTTTTTCTTTCCATTGCCTCTAAATCTTGGTAAAATCTCACATGGTATCAGAGCCACTAGAGTGTCATTGGTTTGTTAATTGAGAGAAGTTTAATGCTATTTAGGGTTGTGTATTTTGGAGCTTTCTATTGCAAGTTATTATTGGAGCTTGTTGGGTCAAATATAAGGTCACCTTTGGATTGAGGAGGTCCAAGAAAGTCATTTTTTCCTTATGTTTCATTCAAATCAAACTTCCAAGGCCAAATCTAGAGGAATTTGAAATTTGAAGTTGCGGTGGAAATTTTCCAAAAATTATAATTTTGCAAGAAATTTTCAAATAGTTATATCTCACTAATCCAGACCTTTTTTTTCGAGAAATGTGTTTTTTTTTGTTGTATAATTTCATGAGTTGTACTGGGGTGCAGAAATTTTCTGATTTTCAGATAGAGGTTTTTCTGAAATCATGAAATCCCAATTTTGAGAACTTTGGAGGCTTCGTTTGGGCCCATATGGACTTCTTTTTAGGTGTTGTTTGTTTTGAAAGTGCATAATATTTTCATCTACTTTCATAATCTACCATTAGTTTGTAGTGATTTTGAGTAGAAATTATACTTTCAGTATTTAGTCATTTTTGGCCTATTTGGTACTTGTATTTTTCTTGGATCTCAATTTATATCACTGGTAGTATTTGATGGAGTCTCTTACAGCCTATTTGGGGCAGTTGTAGAATTGAAATTTGAAGTCCACTTTGCCTTGTTTTGCAATTGGCCCATTATATATGCACTAAGTATAAAGTGCCAAATCACCATGTTGGGGAGGGGGGGTTCTTTATTGAGTAATTTTGGGAGGGGGGCATCTTGTGTGATTGTGTCTCTCTCTCTATCTTATGTTTTTTTCATTTTGGTGCTATGGGTTCTCCTAAATTCCCACTTTTAACTAGTCATAATTATGCTTCATGGAAAATTAAGTCTTGGAGTAAACTAATCGAAAAATGACTCATTCATTTTGTAAATGGAACTATTACAACACCAACTAATCCTAAGGCTGATCCTAATGCTCAAATTGAATGACTCACTAAGAATTCTATGGCACTTGCAACTCTTAGAAAGTATGTATCAGATGACCTCATTTTTCACATT
Organism: Cryptomeria japonica; assembly: GCF_030272615.1. Lineage (NCBI taxonomy): Eukaryota > Viridiplantae > Streptophyta > Pinopsida > Cupressales > Cupressaceae > Cryptomeria > Cryptomeria japonica. Next base: position 111,826,463 of record NC_081415.1, on the reverse strand, counting down.
GATAAGTGTACAATAATTAAAGAGGCTTGGGATATTTATGAGAAATTGTATGGCCAAGTGATGAGATAAAGGGCTACAAGCTTGATAGTGAACTCACAACATTGGTTCCCAAATATTTTGATACAATCCAAGATTATGTTACAAAAGCAATTGAGCTAAGAGCAAAGCTAAAGGATTGTGACATTGACAAAAAGGATGCTCATTTAGTTTACAACTTGTTAGACAATTTTCCATTAGAGTATGCATCATTTGTATCTATATTTCACACCCATAGGTTAGCTCAAGGTTCCTCATACACTTCTCCCTCATTTGATTCATTCACAGATATGTTGATACTTGAGAAATCTAAGTTAACAAGGATGGGGATTCTCAAATCATCAAAGTCACAAGCTTTGGTTGCTAATAAAGGAATCAAAGAAATCAAGGAAAAGGCAAGATTCAAAAGCAACCTAAGTCAAAACCACAACAAGATGGAGCATAATCATCCTCTCCACAACAAGGTGATTTCTCACTTAAGAGGAAATCATATAAGGACAATCTTTTTTGTGCATATTGCAAGAAGTCAGGACATGATGAACATCATTGTTACAAGAAGGATATTGATGAGTTGAAGAATCTTACAGTGAGAAGAACAAAATCAACCTACCTTCTAGAATGCCTACATTGGATTCTTCTTGAAAAGATAAAGGAAAGGATCACTGTTTTGGGACAGATAAAAGAAAGGGACAATCTCTTTGTGCTACTAAAAGTCATGATTTAGGGATATGCCTTCTAGATTCAGGGGCTTCTCATTATATTGCATCTTTATAGTCTATGTTCTCTTCTTTTGAGCCTTTCCACATGCCATATATTTTCATGGGAAATCATACATACATGGATGTGATTGGGAAAGGATCTATTGCCATTGGGGATAACTCCTTCAATGATATGTTGCGTGTACCCCACTTGACAAGCAATCTTCTTTCCATCTATCATATCACACATGGGCAAACTAGGAAAATTGTGGAGTTCACTCCTAGTTCATTTATCATTAGAGACTTGCAGACTAAAGCTATCATTTCAATTGGGGAGGTTGATCATGCATCTCAATTGTACTCCTTTTCACATTTTGGTATTTTTGATGATGTTGACTCTTCCTATGTTCAGGATTCAGATTTTGAGGAGAACTTTGGGTACTTGAACTTGGGGATTCTCACATGTGACCCCATTCTTGAGACTTGTATTTTTTCTCCTCCTATTGATATCACACCACCTATTGTAAGTAATAATGCAACTAGTGTGACAATTTTTTCTTCTTGTGATTTAGTGCAGTAGGATATTACATGTTTTCCAGCTTTAGTTGATTGGGATGCCTACTTGACAAACATTGTAGGTTTGTTTGTGTAGTCCTACAATTCAGATTTGGGAGACATCATTGATGACATTCATCTTCTATTTGATGAAAATGATCCTTCTTCAATTTTTGTGAGGGAACACTCTGACCCTCTTGTGCATTCCCTACATGTTCATTCCTTCGAGGTTGACATGATTGTGGATACTTTCGTACAATAGTTGGAGGAGGTCTCTTTATCTTTTGAGGAGACATGTGAGTCTTTGAATATTGTTCTACTCTCTTCTCCATTAGATATTGGAGTGCCTTTTTCAACAGTGTGGAGTAGTTCACCACCTTTGGAGTGGGTACCTTTCAGCATCGACATGGGAACACGTGAGCAGTTTCAAAGATCTCATTCATCATGAGTATTTTTCCTACATCTTCCCTTCATGATTGGGGAGACTTCATGGATACACCTTTGGTTTTGTTTCTTCCTAAGGGGCGGAACATGGTTCGACATTTGTGGAGCAGTTTCTTCATACATCATCGAGGTTCTATCATTGGTGCAAAGTCTAAATTGAGGGGGGGCTACCTAGTATCTCTTCTTCTTCTCTCATATGGGGGGGTCTTTTTCCTTGCATGGGGTTTCTTCATTCACATACTCCTATGAGAGTTATTTGTATATGGTTTTCATCTCTCTTTTGGGGGAGGGTTTTTTCCCATTGGGTTTTTCTCTCTTTCCCCAATTCTGAGAGATTTCATTGCATTGGTTTTCTTTGCATTTGTACATGGGTACCTAACATGGTCTAGTATTTGGGACCCATCTTGCATTGCTTAGTTTCATTGTAGACTTAAGTTCATTCCCCTAAGTTTCACTTAAGGGGGGGTTTGGTGTAAATAATTATTCATGTTGGATATTATTCCACCTTAATTAAGTTTATTTAGGTACACGCATATCATAGTAGTTTGTGTATGAGATGCTTGGGTGTTTGTGTCACATTGGGATAATGTGTTTAGGATAATTTCTACCTTTTGTGATGTTTATCTTGTTACTACTCTATCATATCCACTTATTATGAAGTGATAATTCCACCTTTGATGGGTTATCCACCTCATGTGGAATATTTTATTGTTTCTCCTACCTACCACACCTATTTCCTATCTACCCTTGCTTCTTATTGAGCCGCATGTCATGTTTGTGTTCTCACTTATCCACATATACTTGCCCATATAAGCAAGATCATATTCATTGTATGTAACAACACTTGATGATCCAGATGATCATAATTTGCATCTTGATAGGAATACAATTTATTCTTGTCACATTTTATTCTCTCTTATTTTTGTTTTCTATTGCCTCTAGATCTTAAATACAACCACAACAAAGGAATAATTATGGTTATGTACATTATATTAGCCTTTTTTATTCGTATGCCATTCTCACAAATGTAATGAAATAGCTGAATGGAAGTCTATTTCAATGCATGAAGTTATCCATGCGACCAGTACAAGGTGCTTCTATGTAACCAAATGTTCAAAATTTTTCATTCTGTATCTTTTCAGTCTTTATAGTTTAATGATGTCTTCTTGAATAGAATATTAGGATCTACACATGCCTTTGACACTGGTCACAACCAAAAAATATATTAGGAAATGCAAAGAATTTGTTGTGTAATAGGGTAAAACTACTATGAAGTAGTGATATGTTTATTCTCAAGCCACTGTCAATATTACGGTCTTCACATTTTATTTGTGTTATCTTGTATTATTACAGTCTTTATAGTTTATTCAAGTAATCTTGCATTGGATTCTTGTGCCTAAAAATTCCTTTATCATTGTTCATCAAGGGAATCAAAGAGCCCGCAATGCATTGGAGTCAACTATTTATCTAGCATGTCATTTTGTTTTGTCAACATTTCGTTGAGCATTGTTGGGAAAAATGAAAATGGTGTTGAAGAGTCACAGTGTGAGAAATAAGAGAAAACCACTATCAGTTTTGTTTTTCTTGTCACCATCATGATTATAAAAAATGGCATTGCCAACATAGCTCTACCAAGGTTAAGGTATAGACTCTGTTAGGACCTATGGTGGTCGTGTTATTTTTTATAATATGATGGCAATAACAAGGACACAATCAATTGTGGTTCTCTTTGTAATGCCCGTCAAAATACCCTATAAAAATAAACCAAAATCTATTAACAAAAGAAATATATATTTTTTAAATTAATCTTCATTACAATGTTAATATCAACATCTAATATGCATCATTGCTACCTTTAACCAATAATACATCATTACCTACTTACATGAAATGCATGAATCAATATGAACATAATCATGAATTATAACACGCAAGGGGAATGGTCTCTTAATCATCAAGATATCTTCATAGTTAAGCCATACATGCATATCCTTTCCCTAGGGTATTCCAACATAACTACTTAATATAAAACCAACTTATCACATAACCATCTATTCACTTTTCATTAAACTACATCAATTTCATCAACTCATAGATTAAATCCAATCATGTAGCATAATTTAATCACTTATAATGTTATTTAGATATCTTAAGAAACATCACAAATCATTACTACTAACCACCATTCTACTATTTATTATAACAGTAACATAATTATCATAACCAATCCTATAAAACAAACTAGAGAAACCTTTAAGCTTCATCATGTATCTCAAGGTAACTAACTTATTTAGCTAACAATATAATTCCTTATAAGTAAATGATTTCCATTACTTAAACAAGTGTATAACAGCAAGTACCATTTTACCAATTTAATTTCCCATAAGCTTACACATACAATTTCTCCATACAATATCAACATAAGAAAGTACAAAACACTATCTCTTTCTTTCACATAAAATTATAATCTATCATCAAATAAGGAAGTATCAAATACATCAATGATTAAACCATATGAACTTCACCTAACTAGTATATCATATCCCTTTTCAATTACATTGTATGAAAATACATAATATAAGGGTATACATTTCCTTTACAAATACATATCATAGGAATACATGATCTAGTTTACAAAAATGTAGCATCATGGTACATTGTTTTCTTATTCAAGTATATAAAAATCAGCTCCAAGAATAATCACATGATGAAGGAACCAAGAATCCAATCCATGTACGCTAACCAAGAAGAGAAAGATCCCAATGCAATAATGTATCAAACCACCTGACCATGTGGAACAAAATAGGAACCACCCCCTATGCTAGGAGATGACAAAGGTTCCAACTCACACTCAAGACCTATGTTGACACCTAACCATAGAACACAACAAGACACCACAAGACTCAAATGTAGGAAATATAACATCAAATACATCACATGGCTAAATCAAGGCAAACAACATCTAGAGGCTTAAATAAAAAAATCAAGGCATATGGATAATGGACACATGTGTGGTAGAGTGTCATCCCATGCTAACCTCATGTGGAATTCATTTTCACCTTGGAGTCACTCAAGAGAGATCAGGTATACTGCTCCAACGGTCTTCCAAATCTAGGATCCCAAAACCACCTCCCTAGGTTCATCCAATTAGGGAAATAACATCATATTCTTTATCTTCATTAGGTAAATTCCAAAATACCCAATCCACTAATCAATTATTAATAATTTTATCACTTCAAATTAAACCATAAACTCTTCATGCAGTACCATAGGTCTAGACCCCCTTCCTAGAGATTTTGTGCTCATAACGTAGGTCTAACACATGCAAGACCCAACTCTCCTAACCATGGACCATAACCATAGGGTATAATTTACACATCCAAAGAAAAAAGAAAAACATCGTGAATTCTAAGAAATGATATAAGAACAATCATAACAAACTAAGAATAATCTGACCATAAAAGACACATAAACCATACACATGGGAGAAATACTTCACCAAACCAACTCAAAAGAAAGAGAAATCACTAATGCAATTGAAAAAGGAATCCAAAAACCATGTCAAATCCTCTACAATGAGGGATAGAATATCCAACTAGAGTCATTCAGTCAATCCCTCAACAACGAGGAATTCTCTATTCGGTTAGAGCAACATATCACATATGAAACATCTCATTGATAAGGCATGAATCCTCTTATCAGGGCACAAGAAACATCATAAATGATCAAAACACATCAAATGTAGCTTTTGAGAATGTCAACACAATCTACAAGAGCCTCTAGAGAAATAAAAAATCCAACAAGACACTAAATTGGGCTCAAACCTGAATTCCTACAACCCCCAGAGCAGTCTAGCTCTCCCAGAATAGAGAGAAGTACTCCTAGAATTTAGTGCAGTGCTACTAGTAGATGCAATGGAACTTTTTAGAAAAGTGCCCAGAAACAGCAAAAATGACATATAGGATTTAAATGAACTTGCACAGGTCTACACAAGGGTCAAATCTGGGACTCAACATGACTTAGAACTCACAAGAAACCAACACAAAAGAAAATTAGAGTTTGTACAAGCCAAATGAAATCATAGAGCCAAGAATTCGATCACATTCGGCAATCGTATGCATCGAAAAGTGTCACAAAGGTGTCCAAACAAGTGCAGAACTTAGTAAGGGATCTCCAAACCCTATAAGGACCTAAAAAATGGATACTCAAGGAAATACAAGATAGCACACAACACAAATACCATTGCAATAAGCAATCACCAAGGTTTGAAAACCACAGATAACACATTCAAACTCCCATTTCTAGCTAATGCGAGAAATTTGAAATATAAATCTAAATGCAAGCTTTTCCTAATTTTTTCTACAATCAAATGAATGATAATATTTTGAAAATAAATTCTGATTTCCCAAATAATCATTCTTTAAGACACCTTCAGAGAATCTTTTCAATACAAATGTGAAGTGGAGAGAATCACGAAGTCAACCAAGAAAAGAAGAAAAAATGAGAAATCTGAAGACGCAATTCCAAGATCTAACAAGATCCTTCAAGCAATTTGCATCCAAATCCAAAGCAAAATCTCTTCAATCAAAATCTCCAAAAATTGCCAAAAATTTCAACCACCATGAATGCATAGGAAGCTGAATTTATTCAAAAATCAAAACCAAAACTATATAATATCTCAACCACTCAAAATATTCCAATATATCATATATTATACCTACCTTTGCATAGTTTGAGGAAAGTATTTAATAAATATATTTGTATTTACGTACCTCTCATAACAACCAATCGAATAAAAGGGTAGGTAGATTATATCAATTAACCAAAGGGGTAGAAAAACAAATAATTAATTAATAGTTTATACACCCCATATTAAAATATTATTCGCAAATAACAATATATCAATACACCACATAATTTAAATAATTACCTATGAATAATAAAAAAATTATTCAATAATAAATTACCAATGCATAGGTAAAATAATATCAATTAATTAAATCATGATTATTAAATAAATAATCATAGATAAATTATAATAATAAGGAATCAAAAGACACCAATAAAATAAAGTAAAATAAATGTACATTGTGGTGATGGAAGGCAGCTGGAGTGGTAGTGGTTGTATGAGCAGCGATGTCAATGTGCAAAGCTTGGGCGTTCAGGCTGCAAAGATTGGTTCATGGAGAGATGAAGGAGATATTGCATTTCCCATTGAAGCAAGGATGTTGTAACCCACTCAGAAACCAGTTAATTCTAGGAGAGAAGACATGTTCCATGGAGATAGATACTCCAGACCATGGATGAATTATAGAAATCCATAATAGAGTGGCAACTAGTGCCCTATTGACCTACATAAATGGAAGGAAAATGGTTTCATCTGGAATAACAAAGGTTGGTATCACAAGGCCAAGCATCCTGCTTTCGAGCTCTCCCAAAATTGGCAACCATTGCCTAAATCTAGCATCCCTGATGTGGCAATCGAGAGAGGCAATCCATATTCTGAACCCAATTTGGTCCCTCCAAAATCTCATGATAATTTCCAAATGTGGAATGGGCGCTTCAGGGAAGATAACTCTAGGGCAGACCAGCCTAGGTTTTGGAGATCTAACTTTCATCCTAAAAATCAGAACCCTTGGTCAGATCGAGGTGGAAACATGCATTTCCAAAGACAGACCTTTCTCCCTCATCATCCCCGGCATCCTAAACCGGTAAGAAAAACTTCAACACCTACTATCTTTTTGGATGAAAATAAAATTAATTCTTCTAGGTCGAATTTGCTTGAGTTTTGCTTTTTTATCAAGTGGGGTGGTGGAAAACGGGTTAAGGGTAACTTTGAATCCTGGTTTAGAGCACAATGGGGAAAGGATATTAACATCAATATTCTCCCAAATGACTTATTTATGGTCGAATTTATGAGAAATGAGGAGAAATGGAAGGCTAAAAATAAAGGTCCATATATCTTAGATGGCATTGAAGTTCACATCATTGAATGGCAACCCAATTTCAATTCCCGGACTTATGTATTATCGGACAGTAAGGTATGGATAAGACTCTACAACTATCCCCTGGAACATTGATGTCATTAAGGATATATGCAAAGACCTCGGCACATTTGTATCGGTTGATGACATTTTGGAGGACAAAATATAGGGAAGCTTCCTTAGAATATGCATTAGCACAGATCAAATCACCAAGATCCCCAATGAAGTTAAAAATGTTAGTGCTGGAAATTTCTAGATCCAAAAGATTGATAGAGAAGATCAGTTACATATTTTCCCTAAATGCTTCTCCTTGTATCACACTGGCTTAGGTTTGATGTTTCGGCTACGATACAGAGAAGTTATTCTTGCATGCAATCTCCTATTGAATAAAATCTGCAATCGGAACCCTCTATCTCCACTAATACTAGGGAGGATTTTTGTAATGAAATTTATGATAATGAGAATATTCTATTTACTAAGGCAAATACTTTAAACATAGCTCCTCCCACATCTAATCAAAGTGATAGCCAACATGATCTTCTCATGCTTCTGGAAAAGACTAAAACCTTATAGATGGATATTGAATCCAAATTACCGAATTCGCTACCACCCTCTCCTCTTGAGACTAGGGGTTAGCTGGTGATTGAAGACTTCAAAATTCACTCTCAAGAAAAGGAGGCTTCAAAGCTAGGGGATATGGGAGATAATATTTTCTCCTCACTGGGTATTGAATTGGAAGATGGTGATATTGAGTCTTCCTCCTCGGAGGGGGAAGAAGAATTTGAACCAAACTCTGATCTTTAATTGGAAGATTCAACAAAAGGTTTTGGGAAGTTAGATTCAACCATTGATAAACCAAACTTTAAGACAAAAGGAGTATAGGGGCGCATGTCAAAAAAAATATGCCAGCAATTGCTGGTGCAGCTAGTGGTCAAACCAAACTTAGTTTAGGGAAGGGAAACACCCTTCTTTAGGAGCAATGAAACTCTTATCTTGGAATGTCAGAGGCGTCAATGCCCCTGACAAATGGCACTTGATTAAGGGCCAGATGGATGAAACCAAAGAAGATATTTGGCTACTACAAGAGATTAAATGGAGTAAGGCTGAGATTGATCCAAAAATGAGAGTTTGGAAATAGTGGAATGGTTTGTTTAGGAAATTGGATGGAGCCTCCGGTGGCTTGGGAATTATCTAGAATCCCATGAATGTTAGGATCTATCTTGTTGGGGAAGATAAGAATTGGCAACATTGTCTGGTAACTATCCTAGGATGGAATGAGAATTTCAATCTTTTTAATGTTTATGAACCATCTTATGTTGGTGATAAATATGCTCTCTGGGATCTATTAACCATCAAAGTTTGTAGTATTACCAAAGGTAGTTGTGTGGTTGCCGGGGACTTCAATGCAATCCTTTCTAGCAATGAAAAATGTGGGGGCATTCAGAGGACTGATACGGTCCAAAAGGATTTTTTTGAATTTGTTGAGAAGAATCACCTATTAGACATTGTTCCTAAAAATAGAGTTTTCACATGGACGAACAAGAGATCGGGTTTTACTAATATTGTTGAACAACTATACCGGTTTCTTGTTACTAGTGATTGGCTAGGACAAAATCTTGTTTTAGAGTCATCGATTCTCCCACTTATTGGTTCATATCACTACTCGATCTGTCTGGAGGTTGCCAAGGGACAATTGGAAGGAGGTACTCCTTTCTAGTTTGAGAAAATGTGGTTCAGAGTGCCTGAGCTATATGAACTTATATCTATTTGGTGGAATGAACTGGTTCTAGTGAATAATTTGAGGTTATACATACTCAATAAGAAGATCAAGTATATTAAGATTAAGATCAAAGAATGGAATAGGAGCCATTTCAAGAATATTCATATAGAGAAATTAAGAATTAAGGCTGAGTTGGAAGAAATAACCAATTCTGTCATCACTTTAGGAATGAATGAGGATTTATTTAACAAAGAAAATTCTCTCAAATCTGATCTAAATGAAATCCTTTGGTGTGAGGAAATCCATTGGCGACAAAAATCAAGGGAGTTATGGCTTAAGGAAGGTGACAGAAACACCAAATTTTTCCATAGATCGGCCATTGGCATTCACAATAGAAACAAAATATTGGAGATTAAGAGACTGGATGGTGTCACTATTAGGAACTATGAGGATATTGCATGGGAAGCGGTAAGATTATTTGAATCTTGAATGAATGGCAGTCACCAAAATGATCATGAAGCAAGAGCCAAAATTCTTAACTCAATTCCATCCATAATATCTGATAATCAAAACACAACTCTTTTTAATCCTATTATACTTGAGGAAGTAAGGAAAATTACCTTTCAGCTAAACCCTGATAAGACTCCTGGCCCTGAAGGCTTCCCTGTAGTGTTCTTCCAATAATTCTAGGATATCATCGCTCGAGATCTATACCTAGCAGTAGAACAATAAAGAAAGAAAATGACTAAGATAGGTGCTATTAATCACACATTTTTGGCTTTAATCCCGAAAAAGAAAAACCCTCAACTCATGAGTGATTTTAGGCCCATTTCTTTATGAACACAGTCTACAAGATTGTAACAAAGATCATAGCCAATAGATTAAAGCCTCTCCTTAAACACTTCATATTAGATGAACAAAGTGGCTTCGCCCCTGGAAGATCCATTGTGGAAGGCATTATCATTGCTCATGAAATGCTTCATATGGCTAGGAAAACTAAGGATTCTTGCATGATTTTAAAACTTGATATTCTGAAAGCTTATGATATGGTGGACAAGGGTTTCTTTATTGAGGTATTAAATAAATTTGGTTTTTGCAAGGAATGGATCATATGGGTTACGAGTTGTTTATCATCTCCCAAATTCTCTATTTTGATTAATGGCTCATCTCATGGCTTCTTTTCCATGTCAAGAGGAATACGAGAAGGTGATCCAATGTCACCATTATTTTTTATCATGGCTGAAGCCTTAGGTTAATCAATAAGAGATCTTCAACAAGATGATCGATGGATTGGAGTCAATGTGGCAACAAGGATTGAAAAAAGGACTCACTTGAATTTTGCCGATGATACCATTTTGTTTGGCTCAACTTGTAGGAGAGAAACAAGGACAATTAAATCATGCCTTGATGATTACAGTATGGCTCCTGGGCAGAAAATCAAGTGGCACAAATCTGAAGTATTTTTTGTCAACACTTTGATTAACTTAGAAGGTGCCTTATCAAGAATTTTTAATCTCAAAGTTACAAACTTCTCTGGGAAGTTTCTTGGAACCCCCCTATTCATTGGCAGTAATAGAACTTGCTATTGGAAGCATCTTATTGATAAGTGCAAATCCAAGCTTGTAAATTGGAAAGGCAAGTGGTTATCCTCTGCTAGGAAACTCACTATGATAAAATCAGTCCTCTCTACACTACAGGTTTTTTCCATGGAATGTCTGAGATTATTGATGGCAATTAAAGATGAATTGATCTCTATAATGAGAAATTTCCTTTGGAATGGCTCGAATTACAAAGAAAAATTTTCTCTGGTAGCTTGGAGAAAGATCTGCCAACCAAAAAAGGTAGGTGGTGCTGGCATTCGACAAATTTCTATTATGAATTTAGCTATGGGTTCTAAATTGGTATGGGAAATTTGCAGTGGTGGTAAAAAAAAATGGGCAAGGATTATTAAAACATAAATATTTGAACTCTCTGGAGCCAAAAAGGATTCTCACTATAAATAACCCCCCCAAAGGTTTGTCCATCTAGAACTTTATTGTGGAAAGCAGGGAAATCATAAGTGATCAGGTTACCTGGGATGTCAGGAATGGAAAGGATGCCTCCTTTTGGATTGATTCTTGGGCTGGTGAAGTTGTCTTATGTCTCAACCCTTCTCTGCAATCCATTATAGTTGAAACTTGTCACCTTTGGGGTCACAATATCTATGATTATGGTTATCCTATCCAAGGAAATGGTATTGATAAGTGGAAATGGAACTCCTTGGATCCCTTGAACTTGGATTAGCACCAGAAAGACTTATTTGCTGACATTCTCAGTAAAAGGGTTATTTTCCCTTCCCCTAAAAAGGACATTATTAGGTGGTGCGGTTCCTCTGATGGTAAATACAAGGTATATTTTGGTTACAAATTGAAAGAAGCGGCTACTGATAAAAAAGATTAGCCTGTTAATATTTTTGGGCACCGACATCTCCTACCCAAAGTAGGTTCATTTGCCTGGCTGGCTTGTCAAAAAAAGACTCTAACTAAAGAAAGGCTCTATTCAATGGGTATCAATGGACATAGTAGATGCATTTTATGTCAAGAGCAAGAGGAGACTGCGGATCATCTACTTCTCTACCGCAAGTTCTTCAATCACTGTTGGTGGCATTTCATGGGAAAGTTTAGAATCTTTGGTCTCTTCCCATCAAGGCTGGATGAGTGGTTTCTACAATGGCCTAAACTAGCAGGAAAGGCTATATTTGCTGATTTACTTTATATTTTACCATCTCTTCTGATTTGGGAAATTTGGAAAGAAAGGAATCATAGAATTTTCTAGGGTAAAGAGATGAGCTTATCGTCTCTATGTAGGAAAATTGAGAACCATTCGACTGAGCTCTTGAATGAGGCTTCTCAATCCAAATAATTAAAGAAAAATATATATACAAACTGGGATTGGAAGATTAAGTCTGGGTGGTGTAAGGTAAACTTTGATGGTGCTTCTACAGGAAACCCGAGTCGAAGTGGTAATGCGTGTATATTGAGGAACTCTAATGGTATTAGTATAAAATAAATCTCTAAAAAGATTGGAGTTGACACTAACAATGATGCTGAATTCTGAGTGGCGTTAAGAGGACTGTAGCTAGGGAAGGATCTTGGGGTGCAGAGAATTCATCTAGAGGGAGACTCATTAAATGTGGTTAATACGGTCCGCTATAATAACACCCCTAGTTTGCGTCTTAACTAGTGGCTTTAACCGATTCTGGTGCTTCTAGCCACCATTGATGGAATTTTGATTAGCCACATCTTTAGGGAAGGAAATGGAGAGGCTGACAGACTCTCTAAAATGGCGATAGCCAATGGTGACCCCCCCTTGGCACTCTGATTGGGTCTCTCTGACTTGTTTTTTACCCCAAATGAGCTTCCACTGGTTGAGATGGCCTGATTACCTTGCCAGTAATAGTGCTTTCCAGTTGAGTTTGTCGGTTGTGGTCTCAACTGATTGTCTTCTCCTTCCAGCTAATACATTTCTTCGATTAGCCTCTCGGTAATGGTGCTAACTGGTTGTATTGCCTCCATCAATTGATATGGACTCCCACCTTTCTCACTGATGGTGGTGCTCACTAGTTGAGTTACTTGATGGTTGCGTTCTCCATTTCTCCTTTCAGTTGAGAATTTTCTCCAGTTGAACTACTGGTTGTGGCGCAAACCGGTGCATCACCTCCCTGGTTGCCACTAGTTTTTTACTTCTAATGATCGTGGCTCCTGGTGCATTGATCGATCAATTGATTTGTTCACTAGCTAAGGTTTCTTCTTGTCATTGAGATGTGGCTTGCTGCTATCATTATTGGTTTGTGTTGGTTTGTGCCCCATGGAAATTGGACATGTGTGTACTTTAATTCATATCTAGCTACGACTAGATCCTTTCAGGATATTCACATGATTACTTGAGGAATAAATTCAATCGACATTAACTTGACAATATTTGGCTCAGAAGGTGTTTGGACACTATCATTTCATGCGTGTGTATTCATTTTGGCATGAACTACTTGCTTGGCACCCGTATCCCCTGGTTTGATAACTTTTTATTTCACAATGGAATGCCCTCATTTCCATCCAACATTTGCATTCTTTGCTCAGTGAATTGCTATGGAGACCTCAATTCTCCTTGAAGCTACTTGTCGACAGGTGGCCTTGTTGGGCGAAATCACTGACAAACATCTGCAGGAGGTCTTGTTCTCTCGACACCCTCTTATTCTTCACAATCTTAAGAGGATACTGGGGAAGGAATTATTTATGGTTTATCATAAGTACAGAGCCAATGCCGATATCCTGACCTTTTTCCTTGCAATGGTTATTTACATCGGGACTAGCAAGCAAAGAGTGAAGCTTTTAACTCAAATGGTGTTTAACCACCACTTGCTGGGGGAAATTGATGCTGCATTGGACAATATTGATGCCAACCTAAGAATACCACTTCCCCAAAATTACTATATGTCCTTGAACAATGGAGCGAAGGTGAGAAAGTTAGTGATTGTGAACTCTTTGGACTTTGATTCTCTTCAAGAAACCTGGCCTATCATTACCAGGAATATTGAATTCTTGCTTAAAGTGACGGGTATTCAAAGTGGCTTCACATCAAAATGGAGGGAAAATTTTCTTTGAGATGAAGGGTTAGCGGGTGCAGAAGGATTTGGTATTCTAGAGAATGGAAATTTGGTTGATGGCAATGACTGGGGTTTTGGGCTTGGTGAGGGGTGGTTCCCAAATGACTACTGACTCCCCAGGGAGAAGAAAGAATCAACGGCTCACTTGACCTATGGCACTAAATGCCCTATAATCCTGGATGTTGTTCGTGCTCTTGTGGATGATGAATCTAAAGACTCTCATTGATTTCGGTTGTCACCTCTCTCCAATTTCTCTATTTCTAAGTTATTGTTTTTCTTATTTAAAGGCCTTTGTTATCTACTTCCAACAGTTGTCTACTGGTTTTTTGTACTTGTCCAACCTCCATTGTTGGTTTTTTTGTATAGGAATAGAATTAGGGTAGGGGGTTTTCTTCCTGGTTCTTTCCCCTACCGCTCTCACTAAATCTAACCTTGTATTCTCCTATTTTGATTAATACAAGGGTGAAGCCCCTCTGCAACTATTTACTTATTAAAAATAAATAAATAAATAAAGTAAAATAAAATAAAATAAAATAAATAAAATATAAAACTCCTTTAATCAACATTAAATAAAATCTCAATTAAAATAAAAGTAATTTAAACAATAAATAATAATTACCTCAATTAAACAGTAAATCAAAAAATGAATTAAATCAATAATTAAACATTAATCAAACAAAATAAATATTAAACAATTAAATAATCATACAACTCCAACTAGGGATAACATAGACTCAAAGAATCTTACACCAAAGGAAATGATCACAACTCGAAGGCTCTAACCACAAATTTCATTGTGGAACAATTGAAAAGGTAGACAACTTAGACTTAGAGTGTGTGAGGGAAACTATGTCATCTTCGACAACTTGCCATTGGGATAAAGATACCCTCAGACCTCTGAAGCCAGGTGGAGCCAATGTCTAATACCTGCAAACTTGCATCAATACTAAACACAACATATACAATACATATACATCGTAATAAAAAACAAAGTGATAAAGAATTGTGATGGCACACCATGCTCTTAATGAGTGATATGAAATTATCTCTACTCATGAAGACAGTCACACAATAAAACATCAAGGCATCACATAGGATCATAATCATGAATAGGGTTAGTACTAACATATCATCATAAGTCATATAATCCTCAGGAGAAATGATCACATACAAATCTATCCATTCAGGTGATTATACGTGCCAACATCTACAAGAACCATCAAATGCCATATATCATATAGTATGTCTAGCATCATCAATCATATGAAACTCCAATCATGATGAGTCATATCAAATAATATAAATCATCATAGAGTACTAATATTAATGATGCCATCTAAGATAGCAATAGAGTCATAAATAACCATTTAATAATAAACCATATGTTTAATTAGATCTATCAATATGTAAATCAAAATGCAAGTCTAGGAGAGGCACTACACTCTTATTTCTCAGAATTTTACTATTTAGCTATGTTTTAATTATCAATTTTCCCAATATTTCGTGGAACTAAAAAATATTATTGTTGTTGTTTTACTTTTCCATAAGTTGCATTGGAGTGATCTCCATTCAAGATTACTCATTTTCTTCCTGGTAGAAGCATAAAAACACTAATTATTTTGTTTCTATTCATGTTAATTCTACCATTATTTCCATTATTTCAAATGATAAGAGATTCTTGAGTCGTATGATGTAAAATTAATTATTAAATTTAAAAAAATGTTAAATTTAAGTTTACTTTTGTTGAATATCATATAATTGAATAAAAATTGTTAAGACGCAATTTCAAAATGTTAAACCTATTTTATTTTGACAAAATTAAAACTACCTTTTTTTTATTATAGTTTTAATATTTTTCTAACTCTTTAGTCATACAAAAACACAATATCTCAAATCTTTTAGAATATCTACCCTAAAAAATACATTGGTGTATTTTGTATATAGTTAATTTTTTTAGATAATAAAAATTTATTATCTATTAGAAATAAATCTTAATATTATGAAATACTTGTTTCTATTCTTTCTTTTTTTCACTTCAATTTCTCTTGTTTTATAAACATGTATTTTTTTGTGTATAAACTAGGACTTGGTTTGAATTCAATGTTTTATAAATATCCTATTACTTTATTGTATCTAAGTTGATTACAAAAACTAAATATTTTCATTATTAAAAATAAGATAGCAAACAACAAGTGGTTACCTGGAATGGTGGTGAGTAATTCCATTTTTTCTTTTTAAGGCAAAGTAACTATTGGTAAATAGATTGTCAAGACACAATTACGAAAATATAAAATTGCAAATAGCAAGTATAATGGTGAGTAATATTGTTCTACTTTATTGTATTCTGGAGCATGATAATCAATAGTTAAACTTGAAATTGATTCAATATTCTAGAATTCTCAAATTTGATTTGATACCTAAACTAAAAATAATTTTATGTAATATTTTGTCTAATAAAATTGTTAATTATTTTTCTATTAATTGAAATAATATTATATTTAATAATTTACAATCCATTAAACATAAAATTAATCTAATTTATAATATTATTTAATATATAAATAAAATTAAATAATAATTATATTTAGTTCAATATGATTTTATTATTTATATTAAAAATATATCTAATATTTTACATTATTTAAAAAATACAAATAAAATATATAATTGTAAATTTAAAATTAATAGATATTTTATGTAAAATGTAAAAAATTTCAATTGTACCAACATTTTCAACTACAATTTTTAACATGTTATTAGTACTTGTCATTAGGCAATACTATTGTAATGAGTTTTTTGTTTTACCAGTTAACAAGTTATTAAAATAATTAATTTGAACCAATCACAAACAAATTTTAACTTTTAATTTTTTCAATCTTTTTATTTACAAAGTCTAATGGTACAATTTTTAACATTATAAATTATGAAAATTATTTTTCTCTACACTTATTATTGGCTAAATACAATTTAGATGTATAATAAAGATAAAAATTTTACGAAATAGTTTTCCGGTAGTCAAAATTCTGACATAGCAGTTTTCTAGTGTGAGACAAGCATGGCAAGTTCACTTATAAAAAAAGCCTATCAGTTCAATTATTTAACTTTATTTTGTAAAATTAAAAAATTATTAGGATTTTTTTAATTTATATTATTTATCTAGTAAAATTTTATTTATTATGAAATAATCATGCTTAATTTTTTTATCTTAATTATTATAATTTTTAAAATATAATCATTATTAAAATTAAATCATAATTAATATTAAAACTATACTAAAACCAAGGCAAGTACTAGCCACTATGTGGCACTTGTTTGCTTTTATGAACACTTCCACTAATTGTAGATTTAAAATATGATCCACATATATTAGAAATATTAAATTTTTAATTTAATTATATTAAATATTATATAACATTCTAATTAATTTTTTAAAAATAAAATAAATATAATTATAATATTATTTTTAAAATTAATTAAAATATTATTACAAATCAAAAAATAAACTAGAACTTTGTATTTGTTTGTAATATATTAATTAAATATAAATTATATTTATGTGAAACAATACAATTATTTTTTCAATAATAAATAACAATTTGTCTTGGAAAACATGGTTTTTGATGGAAAAGAAGAGAACATAAATTAATTGAAACCTATATTACAATAATTTATTTTTGCATTTTTTCTTAACTTTATGGCAAATCTGAATAAAAATTTAAGAGAGAATCATGCAAGACAACCTTGGGCATACAAACATGTCCAAAATAATTCCTATAAAATAGTTAAGCATACAAAAAACATGGTCTATGCGGGAAGTGTCACTGGAGAAAGTTTTTTGAGGGAAGCCGAGGGAGGAGAAGAGTGAGGCAGAGGAAGGAGATGACAGCGATGGGGAGGTGGTTGATTCTATTCGGGTTGGGCTCTTGGCGGGGCTCTATGGTTTTCACAGTGCTGGGGACACATCAATGGTGTCTTGTCTAGTCTTTGGGGGGGTGCATCCCGACTCTGCTCCCCATTGCCCTATTTGGTTGATGGTAGATTTTTTCTCCCATTAGTCCTTTTTTGTGGTGGGCACTATGGGTTTGATTGAGGCTATGCATGGTGATGGGGCTCTTTTCCCTTACCTCGTAGCTTCTCTTCCTTTATGTGCTAACGATGGCTGCCATTGGATATATGGTTGCTTGGATTTGGATCTCGGTCGGGCTTTCTTCTATACCTACTGGGCATGTGAAGTGGAGATTCTATTGTTGGCCGTTTTGTTGTGCAAGAGGGTTTTTGAGGTGGCTATAGTGGTCTATATTTTTTGTATAGTTTGTGCTTTCCTAGTTGTGCCTTAGTGTGAGGGTATTGTTTGGGATCCAAGTGGAGGTTATGGTTTTCTGTAGTCCTTTCTCCCCTTGGATTATGTTTTTCACTCTAGGAATGATCTCCCATGGAGGGGGGACTCTGTCTGGGAGATCCTTGCATCTTTTTGGAGTTGTTTTTTTTAGTTTTCTCTTGCAGATTGTGAGTGCATTTATGGATCTATTCATTTCAAGAGATTCTTTGGTGGTTCACAGATTATCTTCTTTCCATTTCTCTCATTTTATTTTATTAAGGTGGACCATTCTTCTATAGAGGGGAAGAGTTTAGGGTAGAGTTTGGTGGGATGGCTCTTGTTGGGGGTACTGGATACCTTTCTATTAGAGGCTGGATGTTCTCTTTTGTTTTTCTCTCTATTATTGGGTTTCTTTCCCTCTACCCCTAAAGATATGGAGATTCTAGTGAAGCTTGTTGGCATAGAGTCCTTCTGGTGCTTGCCTATTTTTCTATTCAAGGTTTTGGGAGCCTTTTCAAAACCTTTCCTTTTAACTAAGCATCATGTGATTATTTGTTGGTTGTTGGTCTATTTTTGGGGGTTATTTGCTTCATTTTATATGTGGATGGTCTCTTTCCTTCCTTCTTCTATGGAGGTGGTTCCCTTTCCTATAAAGGTGGAGAGGTGGTGTGCTGGAAGGCGAGCTCTGATTATATGTTGGGTGGTGACGGGTGTCCTCCTACTAGGTATGGGATCCACTTTAAAACCCATTTTGAAGGTTCGAGATGCCTTTCAAGATCTCCCTTTTGGAAATTGTTTTATGTTTATTTTTTTGTTTCCTAGCCCAGGTCATGGGAGCCTTGTAAAATCCATAGGCAATATGGATGCTAGTAGTTTTCAAGGACCCAACCTGGCCACTTATTGTTTTGGTTTTTGGTTAAGGATAGGTTTTGCTTTTGGAAATGTGAGGTCTATGTTGCAGGTTAAGGGAGCCTGGGAAAACCCTTCTTTGCTGGTTTTGGGGGCCACTTCAAAACCCAGGTTGATGGTTAGGGTAGCCTCTCAAAACCCTCTTAGTCTAGAATGTAAATGTATGGCTACCTTTAATAGTCTGGTGTCTTTGAAGGTTATGGGTTCTTGGAACACCCATGGTGTCAGTCAAATGTTAAGGGAGCCTTAGTGAAACCCTTGTGCATGTATTAGAGGCTAGTATTTTCAGTCTCAGTTGTGGTTGGGCTATTGGTTTTCTAATATTTTTCTCTTGCCAACGTTGTATTGTGAAACCCTTGTGCATGTATTAGAGGATATTGAGAAGGTTGTTGATGATTATGGACATAACTGATTAAAGATGTTTTACTATCTTGATATTTTGTCATTGATGTCAAGAAATTGATTTTCTAATTTAGTATGATGTTGCCATATCTTGAGAAGTATGATATGAAGATTATAAAGAAGTCAGTAAAGACACAGGAAAGAATATGATGAATAAGGGGATAAGTTATGATTGAAATAACATATGCATTGACCGATTCAGAGTTTAATCATCTAGAAGGCGGCAATGATGCAAAGGCAATGTGGACTAAGCTCATATCTATATATGGAGGAGATGAACATATTCAAAGAGAAAAAGTAGACAGTCTAAGAGGAAAACTTGAATCTATGAGGATGAATGAAGGTGAGAACATAACCCAGTATAGTACAAGACTAAAGGAGATTGTAAATCAAATCAAAGGAGTAGGAGGAACTATTGAAGAAAAGGATGTAACAACTAAGTTGTTCAGAACCCTTCTACCCGCCTATTTAATCCGAGTCTCTGCAATCAATGAATTGAGGTTTGTACCTAATATGCTAGTTTCCTTGGATGCTACTATTGGTAAGCTACATGCATTTGAGTTAAGTAATTTTGATAATAGTGGGTCATCGGTAAATAAAGTTGAATCTGCATTTAGTTCTTTTCATGTGAATGAATCTAATGATTACAATGAAATAAAGTATAAGTACTCTGAAGGAGATCACAGTGGAGCAAGTGAAAGATTTCAAAAGAACATGGAGGAGGTACACAAATTGTATGAAGAAATCAGAAAGCAAGAAGAGTTTGAAGCACTATTGGCCAAAAGATTACTGAGAGGCAAAGGTAAGTATAAAGGAAAACTACCTTTGAAATGTTTCAATTGTGATAAGATTGGACATATGGCTTCTAACTATCCTGACAAAGATTTTACTAAAAAGAGAGATTACCGAGATGACAGACAGAAAGATAACCATTAAAGAGGACACCGAGACTTCAGAAGAA
This sequence comes from Cryptomeria japonica, assembly GCF_030272615.1. Taxonomy (NCBI): domain Eukaryota; kingdom Viridiplantae; phylum Streptophyta; class Pinopsida; order Cupressales; family Cupressaceae; genus Cryptomeria; species Cryptomeria japonica. The sequence continues at coordinate 111,805,794 of NC_081415.1, read as the reverse complement.
GAGATAGAAAGACATGCTTAATTGCTGATGAGGAATCTAACGATGATAAATTAGATGAGACTGATACAGAAGAAGTTGTTTATGTGGCTATCAAGGATGGATCAGATGAAGAAAGGTATGAAGAAAAATCCCTAATATCTCACATAAACACTAATGATTCTTGGATTATAGATAGTGGATGCTCACATCATATGACAGGAGATAAACACAAGTTTGTTATGTTAGAAGATTATGATGGAGGCTATGTTAGATTTGTCAATGATGCACCATGTCCAGTAAGAGGTAAAGGATCTATAACACTTCTTGATAATGCAAGATGCAATGATGGTTATTGGGTTGAAGGTTTGAAATACAATTCGTTGAGTGTAGCACAACTAAACAACACAGGTTACCAAATAGAATTTCAGAAAGGAATTGTCAAAGTTCATGACAAGAATGGAAAGTTAGCTGCTATCAGGACACAAACAAAAGGTAATACATTTCACCTTGACTCAACTCACAATAAGTGTTTGCATGCAAAGATTGATGATACCTGGTTATGGCATAAAAGGTTTTGTCATGTTAATTTTGATAATCTAGTCAAAATAAGTAAGAAGCACTGAGTAAGAGGTCTACCGAGTCTTGAAAAACTTGAGAATGCTATGTGCTGAGGATGCCAGATGGGTAAGATGACAAGATCAAGCTTTACAAGTAAGTCCTACACTTCTAAGGGAATTTTAGATCTTGTGCACACTGCTCTTTGTGGTCCTATGAAAGCTCAAAGTTATTATGGTGATAAGTATTTCATATTATTTGTGGATGATTATTCAAGGATGATGTCAGTAATATTTTTAAAAGAAAAATCAAAAGCTTTTCAAATGTTTAAATGGTACAAGGATAGAGTTGAAAATGAAACAGGAAGACAACTGAAATGTCTTAGATCAGATAGAGAAGGAGAGTTCACATCTGATGAGTTCAACCTATTTTGCAATGATCATGGTATAAAAAGACAAGTCTCTACACTGAGAACTCCACAACATAATAAAATAGCTGAAAGAAGAAACAAATCTATTGTGGATTGTGCTAGAACACTGATGATTGAGAAGAAGTTTCCACAAACGTTTTGGAGAGAAGCAATAAACACAGTTGTTTACACCTTGAACTGAGTTCAATTGAAGAAAGGTACTTTGAAGACACCTTATGAAATCTGGTATGGCAAGAAACCTAATGTATGTTATTTTAAGATCTTTGGAAGTAAATGCAATGTTCATAAAGATGATAGAAATGGCAAGTTTGATTAGAAAAGTGAAGAAGGAACATTTCTAGGATATTCTTCTAGAAGCAAAGCATTTAAATGTTTGATCAAATCATCTAACAAAATAGTAGAAAGTGCAAATGTGAAAATTGATGAATTTGCAGAAAGAAATAATGAAGGAAATTCCAAAGAACTAGAAGACTATGATGAATTTGTCTATGTGCAACTGAGAAGTCCTATCGAGATAACTATTGAAGAAAATGAAGAAGATATCCAGTTACCGAGTGATCAAGAAGATCATACAGAGCCTACCGAGCCTGTATTAGCCAAGTATGTCAGAAGACACCATGTTCCAACTCAGATTATAGGAGATAAGGATGATCCAGTGATGACAAGGAACAAACTAAGACAGAACACATGTTTGATATCTGAATTTGAACTAAGAATAGTGAAAGAGGCTTTTAACAGTGAGGATTGGATAAATGCTATGACAGAAGAGATTGATCAAATCAAGAAGAATGACACATGGACACTGGTCCCAAGACCGAAGGACAAAAATGTAATCAGTACAAAGTGGATCTTCAGAAACAAGCTAAATGAAAAAGGTGAGGTCATTCGGAATAAAGCAAGATTAGTTTGCAAAGGTTATGCCCAAGAAGAAGGAATTGATTATGGTGAGACTTTTGCACCTGTTGCTAGACTTGAAGGAGTAAGAACATTGTTGGCATATCCTGCTTTCAAGAACTTCAAGGTATATCAAATGGATGTCAAATCTGTATTTCTGAATGGAATATTAGAAGAAGAAGTTTTCATTGAACAACTTGAAGGATTTGTTGACGACAATGATAAAGATCAGGTATGTAAATTGAACAAAGCTTTATATGGTCTGAAACAAGCACCCAGAGCATGGTATGAGAGATTGCACTCTTATTTGATTAAGATTGGTTTTATAAGAACAAGTGAGAACAACAACATGTACATGAAGAATGATGGAAATGGAATACTGATCTCAGCCATATTTGTTGATGATATTATATTTTGTGGAAATGTCTCTTTATGCAAGAACTTTGGAAATGAAATGAGCAAAGAATTTGAGATGTCATTAATCGGTGAGATAAAGTATTTTATAGGTTTATAGATACTGCAAATGAAAAATGAGATTTTCATTACTCAATCCAAATACATAAAGGAAATCATGAAGAAATTTGGAATGGAGGATTCAAAACCAGTAAGTACTCCTATGACTACCAACTGTAAACTATCAAAGAATGATGAATCTGCATCTATTGATGAGACACTTTACCGATCTATGATTGCAAAGTTGCAATATGTTGTTCACAGTAGGCCAGATATAACACATGCAGTAGGTATTGTTGCAAGATTCTCTGCGGATCCTAAGGAAATACACATGATAGCAATCAAAAGAATTTTTAGATACTTGAAAGGCACTGAAGAGTATGGCTTAGTATATTAGAAAGGAAATGATTTTGATTTAAAAGTTTATACTGATGCTGATTGGGCAGGCAACATTGATGACAAGAAAAGCACAAGTGGAGGAGCTTTCTTTTTAGGAGAATGACTAGTGAGTTGGCTTAGAAAGAAACAAGGATGTGTTTCTCAGTCAGTAGCCGAAGCTGAATATGTTGCTACAACATTGAATTGTACCAATGTTGCATGGATCAAACAACTGTTGGAAGGTATAAATGAGAAAATTACTGAGCCAGTAACTATATTCTGTGACAATACTAGTGCCATTAATATTTCAAAGAATCCTATTATGCACTCTAAGACAAAGCACATATCTATCAAATATCATTATCTTAGAGAAGAAGGTCAACAGAAGAAAGTGGTGTTGGAATATGTTAGCACAAAGGAGCAAATAGTAGATATCTTCACCAAGCCACTACCAAAGGACACTTTTGAATATCTCAGAAGTAAGTTAGGGGTCCTACCCCTATCTTCTACTCACTGACCGAGTTCGGTGAAAGCAGCACTTCAATGACTCTATTGAAAATATTTTGGGGAGTTGATGCTAGAGTGATACACTTTAGAATGTTTTTCTAAAAAGTGTACTGGAAGTAATACTGGAATAATACAAAGAATGATACAAGAAATAGGAATTGAAGACAAATGCTCTGACCGAGACTCAGTTGCTACACAATAGAAGGAAATAACTTTTTACAGAAACAAATTATGTTTTAGTTCTTTTCTTAATGGCATTGTTGTCAAAGGGGGAGAAGACCTACAAAGGGGCAGAAGACCTACCAAGAGGGAGAAGACCTATAAAGGCAGAGAAGACTGAGAGAATATATGGGAAAAGACTCTAGATTGAAATAAAGATTGAAAATAGAAGAGAAGTCTAATGTATGGGGGAGAGCATTTTAGCATTTCCGAAGCACAACAATCTGAATCTTTTAAAGGTCAAATCAATTGGTTTTTCCATCAATGCCAAAGGGGGAGATTATTGGCAATATCACATCATTACAGACAATGAAAGATTGTTGACATTTCAATAAGGATATTGAGAAGGTTGTTGATGATTATGGACATAACTGATTAAAGATGTTTTACTATCTTGATATTTTGTCATTGATGTCAAGAAATTGATTTTCTAATTCAGTATGATGTTGCCATATCTTGAGAAGTATGATATGAAGATTATAAAGAAGTCGGTAAAGACACAGGAAAGAATATGATGAATAAGGAGATAAGTTATTCAATGGGCAACTACTACCGAGTACACAAATGATGAGATCTTGATGTTTTAGATTGTTTTAACATCATACATATCTCGTAAAATGTAAAGGTTAATACTATACTATGTTATCAGGCAAAGAACCTAGTCGGTAAACCCTAAGGTAATCGCTATCGGTTAATGAAGGTAGAATGTCTACCGAGTAAAGTTTAGTATTCACTGAGTTGTAACCGAGCTATAATAGAATGCATTAAATGTTTACATGTGATATTTAATGAAAGAAGCTGATGAGCTGGAGCAGATCAATGATTGGTAAGCCGTGGAAGAAGTTTGTTAACAAATCTAAGGCAATGGAAAGTCGGCAGAAAGATCTACAGCTTAGATTGAACTGCGTTACCCTAACACAAGTTCCAAGGTGAATGTGCAAGTTCCAAGGCGGGGTAAAACATTTTCAGATCGAAAGATACAATGAACCTGAACAAGATTGAAGATCTGATGGCTATGATTGATCATGGGAAATGTGATCAAGGAGATTAAGTGGTTAGAAGATTGTTTATAAATAGGAAACTGTTGATAAACAATGTACGCGGGCAAGTGTATGCACAGGGATGCTACATAGTGATTACCGAGCACAGAAGCTTGAAGACCTATTAGAATAACAAAGTATTGATGCCCAATAGATAGACAAGATTAGTTCTATGTCTAGATTGTATTGAACAAATAGGAATCTGCTTTAGCATATTAGATGTGAAGTTCTCGATAGATGTTATTATTGTTATTTTGTGAAGGTGACAGGAAATCTCTTAATTGAGTGGACTTAACAGTCTTATATGTAAATCCTCTAGCAAGGTGACATTCTGATTGAGTGTTTGAAATCCTTTGACAAGGTCACTTCTAACAAAGTGAAGATCCTAATAGATCTGAGGGAAACCCCTTAACCGGGTCACATCTAGCAATGTGTTTGTAATCTTTAACAAGATTTTCTTTTAATCGAGCATACTCTAGAAGAGTATATTTCCCTTTATTGGAGAGGTGATTGTATGGTATCTTATTTATGGATGTAGTTCTGAGAAGGTATTGGTGTTGAGACCCCCATACATAACTTGGTCTATCACACAAGTACATAATTTGCATTATCTCTTTTTGGAGAGGATTATTATAAGTTGTGAGAGTTTAGTTTCGAAAGGGTACCTAACATGACCTATTTGTCAATACCATATTTCATTTTTATTTATTCCTATACTATCATTTTCATATTAGTATTTTTTCTCCCTAAGTTGCATTATGGGAGGTTTTGTATTGAATATCATGTCCTAATGAGGTCTTGTACCTTTATTCCTAATGAAGGAGACATAATCCACATGTTAAGTTTACCCAGGAGTTATTTTTTATACGTTAGATTTCATGGAGTTACTTTATGTAACCTATTATCTAATATTGTTCATGGGATCATGTTAGTTATCCTAGATTGCATTCCTAAAGATAGCTTATAATACATACATGTCCCATTATTTATTTTTATTTTATAAGCATTTATTATTATGCATAGAGCATTTAATATTCATATCAGGGTAAGTTTTCATCCTACTTCATCAAATTTCTTATAAAATAAAAGCCTATTATACATTGTCACATGCAATATTGTTGTATCTCATTGTTCATGCAAGCTCGTTTAACAACATTATCTTGTGGTTTGCATCTTTCAGTGTCAATTCTTTGAATCTTGTAGCTTCATGATAGGTTCATTATGATTTGAAGAATAAGAGTTAAAATTTGTAACTAAATTGATTGTTTTGTATTTTCCTTCTACCTATACCATTTTGTTTATCATTATTGAGATATTAAAAGTTCATATATAAGAATACCTTTCATCTGTTTCACAACTTTTCCCCTTTTTCCTATTGGAGTATAAAAGTTTCCTTTTTGAATATATGTTTCTTTCAAGATCCAGTTTCCCTTTGGTTTGACATGTCATCAAGATTTTTCTTTCAAGTATTCCTATAATTTTAATGCTAATGTCTAATACTAAAAAAATTCATATCAAAAGTGTCCAACAATCATGTGAATCTATCAAAGAATGGTTGAGATGGGAGGGAGATGGTTTTTTCATTTTTTTATCCTTTAATCAATAGTGCATATAAGGGTCTCATATCATCATGTCTCAAGTTTGACCTCTATCGAAGCTACCTTGGATCCATTAGATCTTCACATTTTAAAAGTCAAAGTGTAGACTGTACTAGACTTTATTGATAGAGCCAACAAGAATTTTCTTACATGGCATTAATGTAAGATTAAATTTAGGCCTCATCTAAGGGGCATCAATATGGTTGCATCCATTTGTCCAAGATAGGTCATATACCTCAATCGTTTGGGGTTGAGGATCATAATTATCAAGGCTTTGATACTCACAATCAGCCCCAAGCTAATATATAGCCATCCAAGAAACCTTGTCCCTCTTCTCAAAGGTGTGTGGAAGTTGGTACGCCTAGCTAGAACACATTTCTTCATATGTGACTTGCTATCTCTGAACTCAACATGAAACAACCTATTGAAGACACTCTTGAGGAGAAAGTTACACTCATTGGTTTGAAGCCTATAAATGATACTACCTTAGTTGATGATTGGTGTCGAAATCCTAACGATAAATATCTACATAATATTGGCATAACATTAGCGACTTTGATATGTTGTTTATTTTCAACTTTGCTATTAAATTTATCCTATTTGAATTTGTGGGTGTGCCTTCCTTACCACCCCAATTGTCTTTGTGAATATTGTACTATTTTTTATTTTAATATAACATTAAGTAGGAATATTCACAAGAAAACTGAAAACTACATAGGTCTATAGTTTGTAAAATCATGCAAACTTTGTCCAAACATAGAAACAAGATTTCACTATCGATTTATTATCAAGTCTTAATATGTAATTTTTTTGGTGGAGAGGAATCTAGTAGCTAGTTTGACTAAAATAAGAAGGATTTTAAAAATGGCTTTCTAAAAAAGTTATTTCACTATAAATTTGAAAGTTTTCAAAAAACTTTATAATGCTACTATTAATGTGAAATCTTAGGGTGAATGAAGGTGGTGGCTCATTCCATTATTGTTTTCTATGATAATGTTGGCTTTGATAAATAGGATATATTTTCAAGGTATTGATATCAAGATACATTAGTTATTGCGTAGTTGATTTCTCATTATTTTCATGTGGTAGAATCCAAATATAAAAAACATAATTTAATAGAATGAGAAAATACCTCTTATATTAGGATTCAATTACATGATAACTAGCTCTTAATAGTTGAATCATGATATTAATCCTAACTTACACATTCTAGAAAAATACTTCCTATTTATACATTGATAATTTAAATGTTGTATATGGTGAATGGTTCATAAGGCACAACACTTGTTGAATGTTTTGTCGACAAGGTAGCAAATTAAGTGGGCTACAACTTATGAAAAAACTCATGGTTAAATGCATTTGAGTAAGAGTACTACTTGGATGGTTGACCTCTTAGAAATTCTAAATGCTTCATTCTTTTAAGCATCATCTAGGTGAAATGAGTTCTGAGTGGATCATTCATTCTCATGACACATGGGTTCATCTGAACTACAACAAATGAAATGCCAATTGTAAATATCATTCTAATTTATTCAAAATAATAAATAACCAAATTTAAGTCAATTATTTGATATTCATTATCTATAGTTATCTCAATATTCAATTATTAACCACATTATTTTTTATCAGCTCTAATAATTTATTATTAATTATCTTACATGTAATGAAGGTTCTAATAATAGGAATCTTAAACTGCTAATCCTGCGTTAGTCACATGCCATTCGCACAAATGTTATGAGTTACTTGAATGAAAGACTATTTCAACACATGAATTGATCCATGCGACCGGTACAGGGTGCTTCTGTGCAACCAAATGTTGAAAATTTGTCATTCTCATCTTTTCATCTTCACAGTTTATTCGTGTTAGCGTGCATTATTACAGTCTTCATAGTTTATTCGTGTCATCTTGCATGGAATTGTTGTACCGACACATGCTTTTAACATTGTTCATCAACGGAAACCAAAGAGCTTATAATGTATTGGAATCAACTATTTATCCCGACCTGCCATTTTGTTTTGTGAAGGCGCAACCGTGTGTATCCATTTGAAGCCAAAGAGATAATTACTGCTCAAGTGAAAAAAAGGCAAATATGAAGAATTTGTTGCGTTATGTGGTATTACTAATATAAAATACAGAGATAAATTCATGTTTTAAGACGTGAGTGAGTATCTAGTTATTAGAGGTAACACTAAGGTATTGGAGGTATTAGAAAAAATGAGTTTTGAGCATCTCGTGAAGGACACATACACTGTGCTGGAGGAGATAACAATAATTACAATGCAGAGAAGGATGACAATATCTCCTCCACATATTTACCAACTTATTTTCTCAGTGATCTTTTCTCATATTAAAATGTTTGAAGGCTAGTCGAATCTCTATTAGGTCATTTCATCCATGCGGATTGCGTTGTTATTTGCAATTAGAAGAGATTCTTAACTGGTATTATATAAAATTGGCTATTAAATTTAATAAAAAGTAAAAGTAAAATTTTATTTTGGTTATAGAAAAATAAAATTACTTTTGTTTCATTATACTTTTAATATTTTTCTAAACGAATTCATAAAAATGTAGAATAATTCAAGTCTTTTGGAATATCTAGTTTTAAAATAATTTTATATATTATTGATATTGTTAATTTTGTGTATAATAAAATTTTATTGTCTATTAGAATTAAATTCTAATTTTATGGGATGTTTGTTTATTTTTTTAATTTTTTTTCTTTTTTCATTTCAATTTCACTTATTTTTAAAAGTTTACAAGATTCTATAAACATATTTTTTAACTGCGAGAAGACTTTATATGTAATATATTAGTTGTTTCAATGAATTCAACATTTTATGAAAATTTAATTGTTGTAATATATCTAATTGTTTTTAAAAACTAAAAAAAATTATTATGATTTTGTTGAATAAAATTGTTAAACCTTATAATCTATTATTAAAAAAACAAAGGGTAGTAAACTATTTTGACCTAGAGCTATGAATTAGTAAACATTGAGTGATAATAATCCAATGGAGTCTCAACCTTATTGGAAAGAACAACACCACCACAAGTAAATTCTATCTTATTTCTTAATTGGATTGATAGGGTCTTTTAAGGTTGTCATATCTTTGATAAGCTTATTTGGAATCTTTGTTGTGGTTTGTCCAGGTTTTGAATATTTTTTGTAACAAATCCAAGAGATACCCTTTATTACATAGAAAACCACAAGGATCAACATTCATTATAAGAAAAATATATATAATACTTTGTACTCTAAAAGAAAATACATGTTTGAAAAATAAAAATATTGATGAAGGTTTGAGTTCTTGTTGCATCCAAAATGGTTTTTTTCTTTCTTTCCACCACTCCATTCTACTGAGGAGTCCTAGGTGTAGATAATTGTCTCCTAATTCCATTTGTCTCACAATAACTATTAAATTCAGGAGAAGTGAACTCACCGCCTTGATTTGATCTTAGACATTTGATTTTTAGTCCAGTTTCAGTTTCTACTTTTGCTTTAAAGATCCTGAATTTGTCAAAAGCTTCAGACTTCTCCCTAAGAAAAGTCACCCAAATCATTCTAGAATAATCATCAATTATCAGCATGAAATATCTATCACCTTGAAAGCTTCTAGTTCTTGTTGCACCACATAAGTCAGTATGAATCAAATCAAGAACATCATTAGATTTATCTTGTATTCTCTTAAAAGTAGTTTTACTTGCCTTCCCAATTGACATTCCTATGTATGCCATAACCAAATCTCATCAATATGGGTAATCAAATATGTCTTATTTCTAGTGTTTAGATGAAAGATGTTGCCTTCAGTCTGAGTACTGGTAGCAATCTCCAAACTAGTCTTGTTAATGATTTTGCATTTTCTATCCTTGAATTGAAGTTGAAATCCCTTGTCCACCAATTGACCAACACTCAAAAGATTAAGCTTTAAACCTTCTACATAATAAGCATTGTCAATATTATGCTTACCATCCAGAGAAATAGTGCCCCTACCTCTGATCATACATGCTTTGTCATCTCCAAATCTTATTTGACTACCATTGTACTCAGGCAGGGACAACAATTTTCTTTTATCTTCAGTCATATGATGTGAGGATCCACTATCAATTACCCTTTAATCATTATCTTCAAATTTTGCTGTCAGGGCCTTTTCTTCATTCATGATAGCTGGTTCTGGTCCATCTCTTGTAGGCAATAGAACACCCATTATTTTCAATTGTTGGATCCACTAGCAGAGTCTTCTGTCGGTTCATCCTTAGAGTCATGAGTAACTCCTTCCTCATCCGCTATGAAGCATTTTTTGTTTCTGTTGAATCTGTATATATTCTAATTAGGCTTAAAAGGTTTTTGAACACTTTCCTCAAATCTTGCATTCCTTTCAGGACATCTAGATGCAAAATGACCAATCTTATGACATGCAAAATATTTAAAAGGTGCTTCTCCTTCATACTTACTTTCTATCAATCCTTTAGGTACTCTTCTAGCAAATAAGGCTTCAAGTTGCTCAAAATCTTCATCCTATTTCAAACATTATAATTAATATGGAAAATTAAACCTAAAGAAAATCATGAATGTGCAATAAAGAGGATATTTTGGTATCTACAAGGCACAACTGAATATGGCTTATGGTATTCAAGAGATGATAACTTCACTTTGTGTGCATATACAGATTCAAATTCGGTATTAGATATTGATGACAAGAAGAGAACTTATGGTGGATCTTTCTTTCTTGGAAAGAAATGAGTTTCATGGATCAGCAAAAACCAATCATGCATTTCTTTATCTACTGCTAAAGCTAAATATGTTGTAGCAGCAACTAATTATACACAAGTCATGTGGATGAAGAAAATGTTGAAGGATATCAGGGTAAAATATAGTGAACCAGTAGTTATCTACTGTGATAACTCTGCAGCTATTGACATGTCTAAGAATCTAGTATTTCACTCTAAAACTGTAGCTCTTAAATCTGTACTCTAAGTTTACATCAACTTATCAATAAAATGTGTAGCTTGACCAACATATTAAACTATTCAAATAGAGAAAATAAATTTTAACAATCTTACGCCATATGAAAGACAGAATATCACATGCATATGTGTAAATCATTTCTTTAAGATACCATAGTTCTACTTACCACCTAACACCAATGACTTACATGATGAAGAAAAACAATCAAATTGTAAAATATATAATTGTAAAGTTTGCATCATGATAGTATATGTATTTCGAGAAAGTTCTACAAAAATAGACCATCCCCTATTTTCTGTTATACTATACATGTTACTATTAGTAGAGGTTATGTTAAAATTTAGCACACTTGATGCTATCATTGGCATCACCATTCTACATTTTAGGCATAACATTATCAGTAGAGATGAAACAATATAATTGTAAGAATGTCATACATGGTTCTCACTTAAACCAACAAATTCCCATATGAGATTTTAAAAAAAAATTAAAAGTAGTCAAGGTTGTTTTCGTTATTGATCTATACCCTACTAAAGCCCTTAGTGACCATTTCCCAACAAAACATACCATATTATCTTCAAATGAGACAAAATTTCAAAGTCCAAAACATCCACATATAAATAATGTGCATCATGTGCTTTGCGTAGGATGTTTGTGAATCCCACTAGCTGAGTACCATCACAAATCTCTCTCTCACTTGCTCAAGATTAACTTCTCTTTTTATACATGGAGAAGAATTTCATGAAAAAGATCTACATTACTATTCCTTCAAATGAATTTCCAACAAATCCACTCTCTGCAAATATTGCAACCAGAGCATTCCAAGAATAAATTTCTTTTAATAGCATTCTGTAAAAAGGTCTCATTGTTTTGTTTGTGTCTCCAACTCTTGCATGTATGTCTACAATTACCAACCTTAATATTTGATAAAAATCCCCCTTCTTTCATGCTTTGATGGATGCTCTTTCATTTTTATTTGTGATGTCTGATATAATGTTCATTGTTGTAGCGCAAGCATATTTTTTTAGTTTTTTAACTTTAGCATTAGTAGTGGTCTCCACAAAAACATTGTCCATGTTTAAAATGATGGAAAAGGGTCACTCATCTCTTATGTTTGTGAATAAATGACATTTGCTCTAGCAGGATAGGTCTTTGTTAAAATTATTAAAGCTAGACAAAGGAGGAATGGTGTACTCTTGCCTTTACCATGCCATGAGTCTAGTTCTTCAGTTATAAACAAGGCAAACATTCGAGCGCTACAAAATCCTTCATGCTTGCAATCATCTTGATACCAAGTTTTTCTCCTAAGTTCCAATGATCCCAAATGTTTCTGCATTCAAAAAATTAGACAACCATTAACCATAGAAAATCTTCAAATGAGACACTGTTTTGAAAAAATCAATGCTAACAGGATACTGAAATGCAACTACTTAATCTTGTCTTTGAATGACAATCAAGGGACATAAGAGGATGCTGAAATGTAGCTAGTTAATCTTGACTTTGAATGGCAATCAAGGGAAAAAAATATTAATCGAGTCAATAGGATTATCTATAAAGTTATAATTAGGTGTGACCAATGCTTCACTCATGCTTAGAAAATATACCGTTCAATGCCAATCCACCATAGCATGGCCACAACACATTTACACTTTATAAAATTATAAAGATAGTAGGTGATGTTGATGTTTAGAAATCAGAGTGAAAGTAAATAATTGAAACTAAAAAAGTAACACAACATGAGAACAACACAACAGTACCCTAGGAAAACCTTCCTCTTCGAGGTGAAAAACCCAGCAATAATTCTCAGATCTTGATTAGTCAAATTGAATTTGCAATTAGATTCACACTTGAAGCTATCAGCAATTATGCACAAAACCTTAGGGTAAATAGCACTAACAAACTTATCTACAATACAAGGAGGATGGTAGATTGAGGTCACTATCTACAAGATCGATTTGTTGTCACAAAGATGATGTTCACTAGCCCTAAGACGATGTTTGGTGCCCCCTTAGACCAGTTCATAGTCCTCCAAGACAGTTTGTTGTGCCTTCATGAGGTTTTTTTACTGCAAAAGGTGTTTACTGTGCATCTGCTAATGTTCACTGGCTTCTAATACTGATTCGATGTCTTCTGATTATGTTCTCTATGCTCTTAATGATATTGGTTGATTGCTAAAGGTAATTCGCTGCTTGAAGAAATATAGAAGGTATTCGTTGGATATAGATTTGAGCAATGAGAAAGGATTCACATATATAGGAGACTCTAGCCTTCACTTCATGTTAGGTCGGCTAGGTTTAATTCTCACCAAAATATAAACAAATAATTTCATTTTACAAGTTACAAGTATAGGTCATGACCTATTTACAAGTTACATAATTTTGGTGCCAAGCCATATAGTGTTTCCATGTTATACATGCAATTCACAACATGTTACATATGTATTTAACATAAATCACCCAAATAGGGCCCAGTCAACACGATGACAAATTGCTAAGGCTAAAAGGCCAATTTAGAGAGCTAGGTCAGCCCAAACTAGGAATCCAACCTAGCAATAAATCAATAGGCGAATGTTGCATTACTGTAATATTTTAGTTTATACATACTCTAATACAAAAAAAAAGTCTTGGACATGAGTCAATTAATGGATCCAAGTGATTATCTACAAGATGAACTCTCTTTCTTGTATGCCATTGAAATTAGAAAATGAATTCTTGTGTCAACCAATTCCATATATTATTTAATTGCAAACCTCTGAATTACTAAGAAGTGGGTGAATGATTAAAATAGATTGTCATATATGTTCATTAACCAATAACATCCCTTATTGGAACAAGCACCCTCCTATATATTTGTGCTTAAAGCAAAGCTGTAATTTTGTGGCCTTCTGCTTTTCTTCAAGAAATGCCATTTCTTTAAGTCCTAAGAACCTTCTATTCCAAATTTATTTTCCTATTATTTATGGTCCATGTAATCTTAGAAAACCCTTACATGGTATAATGATATTTCCTTTTCCATGAGAGAGATCTTCATATACAAAGATAATCAAATTAGGAGTTGTTTTGGAAAAGGGATTGGATATCCATCAAAGCATAATCAAATGGATATTTTTGTCTAATGTTGTAGTTGAAAGTGCCCTATTAGACATATATGCAAAATGTGGGAGTATACACAAGTCACGTCAACTGCTCAACAAAGTGTCTCAAAAGAAATGTCATTTCTTGGATTGTTATGACTATACGATATGCGTAAAATGGAATTATTGAGGAAGCTTTGAAGCTTTTCAAAGAAATGCCCTGGAAAAATATGGTCTCATCTCTGAATCTTTTTAAAGAAATGCCTCAACTAGATGTCATGTCATGAAATGTGATGGTTGCAGACTATGTTCAAAATGGATTTATTGAAGATGGCTTGGAGGCATTTAAGCTAGTGCAATTTGCAGGTTCAAAGCCAAACTTCACAACCCTTGCTAGCATCCTATCAGCTTGTGCCAAAATATGAAGTTTAGACTGGGGTATGAGAATCCACCAAAGTATAATCGAAAGTGTTTTTTTTGTCAAATGTTGTAGTTGCAAGTGCCTTGGTAGGCATGTATGCAAAATGTGGAAGCATACATAAGGCAAGTGAACTTTTTGGAAAAATCCCCACACTAGATGTGGTCTCATGTACTTCAACGATTGCAAGATATTTGCAAAATGGGTTTGTAGAAGAAGCCTAGAAAATTTTAAGCAAATTTAACTGTCTGGCGTAAAGCCAAACTACACAACCTTTTCCAGCATCATTTTGGCTTGTGCAAAAATGGGGAGCTTTGGAAGAGGGGATGAAAATCCATCAAAATATAATCAAAAGTGGATTTTTGTCAGATGTTGTAACTACAAATACCCTGATAGACATGTATACAAAATGTCGAAGCATACACAAATCTTGCCAACTGTTTCACAACATGCCTAAACAAGATGTGATTTCATGGATAACAATGATTGTAGGATATACACAAAATGAGTTTGTTGTAGAAGCTTTACAAAATTTTAAGAAAATGAAATTAGTAGGTGTTAAGCCAAACTCTACAACCTTTGCTAGCATCCTCCCAGTAGGCCAAAATGGGAGATTTGGAATAGGGTATGCACATCCATCAAAGCATAATAAAAAACATTTTTTGTCAGATATCATGCTGATGAATTCCTTGAAAGACATGAATACAAAATGTGGAAGCAAAAAAATAGCATACGAATGATTTGAAAAACTTCCTGAATGAGATGTGGTCTCATTGAATGCAATGATAGCAAGATATGCATAAAATGGATTCGTTGCAGAAGCTTTAAAAAAAATTTAAGCAAATACAATCAGTAGGTGTTAAACCAAACTCCACAACCTTTTCCAGCATCCTTCCAACGAGCGAAGGGTGAGATCTTTGGAAGAGGGTATGGATGGCCATTATAACATAATTGAAAGTGGATTCCTATTGGATGTTGTAGTTGTGAGTGCCCTTGTAGACATGTACACAAAACATGGGAGTATAAAAATGGCTCATGAACTGTTTGACAAAATGTCTCGATGAGATGTAGTCTCATGGACTGCAATTATTTCAGGATATTCACAAAATGGGGTTGTTGAAGCAAACTGCACAACTTTTGCCAGTGTGCTCCAAAATGGGAGCTTTGGAGTAGGGTATGGACATCCATAAAAGTATCATTGAAAGTGGATATTTCTTAGATGTTGTAGTTGCAAATGTCCTCTTAGATATGTATGCAAAATGTGAAAGCGTAACAAGGCACGTGAATTTTTTGATAAAATGTCTCATCGAGATGTGGTCTCGTGTAATACAATGACTGCTGGATTTTCACAAAATGGCTTTTGCAAGGATGTTTTCAAAGTCTTTGAACTAATGAAGCACTCTTGAATACACCCTGACCATGGAGGATTTGCCTATGTTTTATTTGCATGCAGCCATGCAGGTTTAGTTGATGAGGGCTACAAATGCTTCAATGGTATGATTGACTCTTATTTGCATTAGTCCTACAATTGATCACTATGCATGCATGGTTGACCTGCTTGGGCGTGCTGGCTATCTTGAGGAAACTCTAAACTTTATTATCAAAATGCCAATTAACCCTATGGCAATTGTGTGGATGTGTTTTCTTGGTTCCTGTAGATCACGTAAGAATAGGAGGTTAGGGGTATTTACAGAATCTCTCCTTTTTTAGATGGATTAGAAAAACTCTTCAGCTTGTGATCTTCTGTCAAACAACTATGCGGACGTGGGAAGATGGGAGAAGGTTCAAAAGGTGAGGAGATCTATGAAAGATAAGAGGATTTCAAAATTTTCTTGGATGTAGTTGGATTGAAGTACATAAAATGGTACATGTTTTTTTGTGTTAGAGACAAATCACACTCATAGACTTGGGAAATCTATGCAAATTTGGAGAAATTGTCATGGGAGATGAAGGTGACAAGGTTTCTTTCAGATGAAAAATATGTACTGAATGATGTGGAGGAGGAATAAAAATATTTTTTCCTTTGCCAACATAGTTAGAGGTTGTCAATTGCATTTAACTTGCTAAATACGACCCTTGAAACAACTATTAGAGTCGTTAAAATCCCTTGATTATGTGTTTACTACCACACTACAACTAATTTTATCTCCAAGATTGTTGCACGATAAATTATTGTGAGATGCAAATTGGTTCCATCATTTCAAACAATAATGATATTCTTGTGGATATTATTGGTGATGTCAAGTGAAGCATGAGAGTTTTTGTGCATATAGCAGAAAAATGATAGAGTTCGAATGACAATTGTAATTCTTGGTTGAAGAGTAAGAGATGCATCATGGCAGAGTACAATGTTTTGATAGAGGACATTCACAAGGATTAATGTGGGACAGAGGTCATTAAAGACATGATAATGCAAAAGTAACAATGAGTATCATAAAGATTTATTGTTAAATTAAGATGCACGAAGCGGGAAGCGTTGCTGGAGCTAGGGTTTTAGGGGTAGCCATGTAGGAGAAGATGCGGCGAAGGAAGGAGATGATGGAGATGGGGAGGTGGTCGATCCTGGTGGGGTTAGGGTCTTGGTGGAGGTCAACCCTTTTGCTAGTGTTGTGGACACTTTGGTGCCTTCTCTGGTCATTGGGAGTGATGTGTCCCATCTCTGCTCCCCATTGCCCTATTTGGCTGATGGCAGATTCCCATCAGTGCTTTTTGTTGCGGGAATTGTGGATGTGACTGAGAGTGTGGATGGTGTTGGGGCCCTTTGCCCTTACCCCGATGCTACTCTTCCTTTCTATGTTGGCAATGGTGGTCATTGGATCTACAGGTTCTTGGATCTAGATCTGGGTCGAGCATTCTTCTGGACCTGGTCGGCCCATGAGCTGGAGATCCTTTTGTTGGTCATGTTGCTTCACATGAAATTTTTGGTGGTGGCTACAATGGCTTTGTCTATTTTATGTGCTCTCCTTGTTGTGCCTTGGTGTGAGGGGGATGTTTGGGACCCAGGTGGAGGTTATATTTTTATGGAGTCCTTTCTCCCCACAGGTTGTGTTTTGGTCTTTTGGAATGATTTGGTGTGGTTGTGGAACTCTGTCTGGGAGGTCTCTGCAACTTTTTGGTGTGATATTTCTGAGTTTTCTCTTGAAGATTGTGAGTGATTTTATGGAACTATTCTTTTCAAGAGATTCTTTGGTGTTTCACTAGTTGTCTTTCTTCCTTTTGTCTCTGTCTCTCTTATTGAGGTGGACCACTCTTCTATAGAGGGGAAGAGTTGTGGGAAGATCTTGGTGGGATGGCTCCTGATGGGGGTATTGGATACCTTTCTATTAGAGGTTGGATGTTCTCCTATGATTGTCTCTTTGCTGGTGGGTTTCTTTCCCTCTTCTCCTTTAAAGGTGGATACTTTGGTGAAACTTATTGGCATAGAGTCCTTATCGTACTGGCCTCTGTTTTTGTTCAAGGTTTTGGGAGCCTTTTCAAAACAAGCTAAGCATCATGTTAATATTTGTTGGTTGTTGGTCCTTGTTTTGGGGTTATCTGCTTCATTTTCCATGTGCTTGGTCTCTTTCCTTCCACCTCCTATTGAGGTGGCTTCCTTTCTTATTGAGGTGGAGAGGTGTCGTGCTGGAAGGTGACTGTTGATCAGATGTTGGGTGCTGATGGGTGCCCTCCTACTAGTTATGGGAGTCACTTTAAAACCCACTGTGAAGGTTCGAGAAGCCTTTCAAAATCCCCCTCTTAGCTGTTGTTTTTTGTTTATTTTATTGATGTCTGGTTTAGGTTGTGGGAGCCTTGTAAAATCCACAAGAAGGCTAGATGCTAGTAGTTTTCAAGGGCCTAGCCTGGCCACTTGTTGTTTTGGTTTTTGGTTAAGGATAGGTTTTGTTTTTGGCAACCTGAGATGTTTGTTGTAGGTTAAGGGAGCCTGGGAAAACCCTTCTCTACTAGTTTTGGGGGCCAGTTCAAAACCCAAGTTGTTGGTTAGGGGAGATGTTCAAAACCCTCTGAGTCTTGATCCTGAATGTATGGCTACCTGTTGTAGTCTAGTGTCTTTGAGGGTCATTTGGGTGTTTAAAAATATGTAATAAAAAAAATGAGATTCCGCGAAACAATCTATACAACCTAGAAAAATCCCAATCCTTTATGAAATTAGTACATGAATATGCATAGTTTACAAATCTTAATAAACTATTATTGAAATAAAGGAAGCTCCCAATATTTATGTATATGTTATTTGTAAGAACAAACTCTTGCAAGGAATACACAATTTTTGATACATTCCCAAAGACATGAACAACATAACAGGCACCAAAACAAGTGATGCAAAAAATGGATAATCTACCAAATATAGGTGGTAGCAAGGAAATGCTAAACATGATAAACATGCTATCAAGATGCAAAATTATGACCACCATCAAATATTAAAATTGATGGCATAAATAAAATAAGAATCAACTAAATTTCTACAACTCCTAAAGGGTGCTAAATGCTCCTATATCAAAATCACTTTGTAAAAAATTTGTGATCATAGTTTCATGATCAATTTCTACATTGTAAACAAGCTCCATTATTGAACTTATGGATTGCAAAAATTATGGACAATCAAAATAGGAGTTTAATTAAACCTAACTCACAATCAATCAAATCACACAATAAATTTGTAAGATCAATGCATAAAATAATATATTTAAACAATAACACCTTCACCAAAAGCTTATTACTACTATACTATTCTTAAATATGCCTCAAGAATTTATGTTGGTTTCTTGATTTTCTCAACATGAGGGATACATTAACTAGATATGATATTGATACTTAATTCTTGATACTTGATACTTGAATTTGATATGAATTCATGAACCTGATATATACTACTTAGATAGGTGCATTGGGAACCCTAGTTTAGTAGGATAGGGGTGCTAGTTGTCCTAGTGACATAAATTTAAGACAAAAAAATTCATCAGTAGGTTATTACAACAAATTTTTAGAATTGGTCATGAAAAAAAGCACAATCAGACATGAATTAGGTACATTATGCACAACCACCAAAGTGAGTCCAAACTTACTGTGAAATTATAAAGGAATACAATTTAATACACTTAAAAAAGTTATTTAATAAAATATATTGATTGAGATTCACCATTGTACATCTATTTCACTAAAGGATATAGGGCACAACTTTTTGGTTAAGTTAAATTATGTTGGCAATGCATGTGAATGCTTTTGTGAAAAATATTTGATTTTTCAAGCCATTTTTGTATATCATAGAAAAATTGACATTTTACATTTTGGTATTAAAAAAATGTAATAAATAAAATAAGATCTGTAGATCAATCTATACAACCTAGACAAATCCCAATCCTTTAGGAAATTTGGACATGTATAGGCTTAGTTGTTGTTCTCAAGGAAGAGCTAGGCACTTAGTTTCTATTCCTTTGTTGTAAGAGATTGAGATTGTGAATTGTGTGTGAATAAACTATCCTAACAATGGTTAAATAAATGAGCTTGACATAATACTAAAAATATAGATTGAAAATGAAACACAAAAAAGTATATCTATAATGTAAACATAGAGAAGAAGTTGAAAGTGAAATTTGGAGTTGACTGTAAGTGAAATTTGGAGTTGACTGTGTAGGAGAAAAGCATTGTTCACCCATGTTTAAAGGCTGTGGATTCTTGGAATGTTTTTGGAAATAGGATCAAAAGGCTCTACACACCTATCTCCTAAAAATTTTGGTCAAATTGGCAGATAGGGGCGTTGAGCAGTTGAGTCTTGAGGTTTTTGTTTGTTCTAAGTATGCAAATGTTTTTCACTATTCACTTAGTCTATTTCTTCCTATCTCACTATAAATTGTGTACCTACACACATATAAAATGGTGGAACAAGTTATTTCATATGGGGGCTTACCTAAATCAAAATTGACGATGGTGTTTCCAGGTCTCCACAATGACAATAATGAATGAGAGTGAATTCCTCTTGAAGAATAGATGATAAAAAATAAAAATGTTGAGTTGACAATCTTACCTTAGGTATGAAATCCTCTCATGGAATTCCACATAAAGGCTTGAGGTAGTGTTCTCTTCAAGTCCTACAAAATATTATTACATAGTGTAATAGTAACAATAGTTAAGGAACATGAATCAATCAATATTGTTGCTTGTAGTTTTTGGATTGATAGTTTCATAACTTATTCATTGTGTGATCTTTCCTAGTTATTATGATGGATAAAATAAAGTTTTTATGTATGGATCACAAAGGTTATTTTAGGTTTAAGTCAACAAATATCAATAAATGCAAAGATCATGTCTAGATCATCAAAGATAAATGTTGATACCCACAACACCCTAAATATATCCCATTTTGGTGGTGCTAGTGCATTTCCTTCTTGGGTCTACTAAAAAATGAGCCCTAAAAAGGGAGAACCAAGTATCTGGCTCCTAGCATAGGACATAGTCTTAGATTTTGCATTTGACAAAAGTTTAAGCATAGGATGATTGTTAAAATTTTAGGGTAGAATAGAGCATAAGTGGTCTTAAAATGAATTGGGGAATCAACACTAAAGCAAGTGTCCAATAAAGCATGAAATTATTACATTATACAATTTATGATGCTACAAAATATTACATATTCAAAACTAGAAATAAAATCTTATATTTCATAGTTTTATACCACTATAATATCCTATACATAAGTAGTTCAATTTATTTCTTTGTCTCTAACTATAGCATCATAAATTGTACACCTTTATTAGTGTGTCCAGTTTCACACTCTCCTAGTACCTATATTAGTCTTTCCCTTTCCTCTATGTATTATAGGACCTTTATTGATTCAAATTAATATTTTAATTAATCTTATGGGCATTATTCTACTTTATTACATCATTAGGCTCTTATCTGGGCCATAAATTCTACGTGTGCCCCTTATTATTTAATCCTAATCTCATCCTAATTTTAACTCTCAAAGCATATTTCACATATCTACACATCTTAATTTGTGCCACTGTGTTGGATTTAGCATTATAATCACGATAGTTCACATCCCTAGAAAATAAGTAAAAAGTTGGTTAGACTAGGTAGTATACCACCTGGTCTTGAACTTTTTTCTCTGAATTTTTGGGACCTTAATTGGGCAATCTTACCCAATTCAAATCTAGCTTCGTACAAAAATATATCAATTCTATGTTGGCCTAAAGGTGTTTTTAATAATAAAAACCCCTATATATGACATTCTTCTAAATTAATTTTTCATAATCTAATCATATGCTAACTTTATCATCAATTCAAGAGTAATTCTTCTTCCTCAAGAGTAGATCCAATTCAAGGAGTAGCAAAAATACATCAAGGAATCTTCATATTATATTTCAATTATAATTTCATGATATATTTTATGTGATTTATCATGTTATTGCATCAACACATGGAAAAATTATCCTAAGAGCATTACATCATCTATTGAAGGTATAATCATCTACATTCAAGCATTTCAGCCTTTCCCTCAAAAGGTAAGATTTTCCAATTAAGTTCAAGTTCAATTTCTATTTCAACCACCAAGGTTAAATCCGAACCAGGGGTTTCCCCTATCCACAACTACCTTTCTTTCCTCTTGTGTAGAACTACAGGTACTCAATTAAGTCAAGAAGACTAGAACAATATCAAGATCTAGAAATAGAGCATCTCTAAAATTTTTGAAGAAAGTACCTAGACTAGGGAGCTTTAGGGGACCATGGTCTAGGACTAGGGAATTTTGGAGCACCATAGTCCTATTAGAATAGGTTCAAATTTGACAAGTTTTTGATTATGAAAAAAGTGGGTTTTACAGGGACCCAAAACCACCAAGTTACAAACTAAAATTTAAAATAAGCAGTCTAACATCACCAACAAACAAAAGTTGTCAAACATATAGAAAGAAAACATACTAGACAAAAAGACAACAAGAACTAAAATAAGAAAAGCATTGACGTAAAGACTTAAAAGTATCAGCTATCTCTATCTCTAGATTGTTCATATCTTGGGATGATCTTTTCAGGTCCTGAAGTTCCTAATTCGAGGACTCCACCTTTCTTTTCACATTGGATCTGGTTCTCTTGGATGAGCAATAATCCTCTTTCCAATCTTTTTCTCTGCCAACATCAAGGTCCACAATCAGAGTGTCATGTTGATATTTTCCCAGTTTCTCCACCATCATCTTCATCGCAGCCACAAAATTCTTGATGATCTTCTGACTTTTTTCATTATTGCATTCAAGGTCCCCCTGATTTTGCTAACTTCCCCCTCAATATGCAAGATTTTCTTCTCATTTTCTTTTTTCATTTTATCAATAAGTTCCACTATTCTTTGTAGACACTCTGCCATGGATAGCTTTTCCTCCTCTATGTAGGTTTCCCCTACAACCTTTTGGGGCTTCTCTTTATCAACCAACTCCTCCAGTTTACTAGTAGTTGCCCTGTTCTTAAGGTTAAGGTCTTTGATTTCATGAAAAGCCCATTTGAAAACCCTAAAAAGATTGACTACATTATTCCTTGAAATAGCCAACACATCATCGGGAGATTCTTTGTCCAATTTAAAGTAATGTTCATCCGGTTTGAGGTCTTTTAGAAATCTCGGCCTATTCTCTCTGTCTGTACCAGGGTGGGAGGAAAGACAATCTTCAGAGGAATTAGAAGTATCAGAAGGGTCACCCAACAAATATTTAGAGTGAGACACTAATTTTTTCTTCGAGGAGGCTTTCATTTTCTTTTTATCCCAAGAGAGGGTTTTCATAGAGGTTTCTAGTTTACTCGAAGGCTTGCTCAAAGGGGACTTTTTAGGAGTCCTTTTGGGGGGAGGATAAATTTCCTCTCCGCAATCCAAATCCCCATCACAGTTTCCCTTAGACACACTAGTTTTAGTGTCATACCCATCAAAGTCCAGGGGTAGAATGGGATTGGATGGAGCTAGAAGACTAGCAAAGTGCTCATAAATGAGTTGGATAAGACCGACATGCAAAACAGGGGCACTCCAAGGGCTTTTACGATGTTCCAAAATACAGTGTTTGAGAGAACACAATAGATAATAGGGAAAAGAAACCTTGACCTTGTACCTAAAGTGGTTGAGAAGGACAAAGTGATAGCCATACACCCTTCTAAATCTCTTGTCAACCGTAATATATTCCATCAGCACCCTTAGAACCTCCCTCCAGAGATTTTTAATGGTGTCGACCTCGAAGTAACAGCTTGAAACCTTTACCAGCGCTTCCCTCTCCTCCTCTAATTTAGGGAAATTGATGACCACTTCATCAGAATTCTACCTGTCATGAAAGAATTTCAAACCTTTAGTAGACAGGCCCGTAACTTCTCCAATCAGATTGTCGTTCATAATAACATTTCTACCAAATATAATGATGCCTTCCTCTTTCCAATTTTTGAATAAATACCTCACAATATTGGGGTTAGCACCATGAAGCTTATCTAGGAAAGGTTTCAGCCCTCCTTTGACAATCTAATTCCAAACTTTTTGATTCTTTTGGTTCTTTTCACAACTTTTTAGCTCCACCCTTTTCCTATTTCCCCCCATTTTTTTGTAGGAATCTTTCTTCTCACTTGCAGAGCATAAAATCTTGGCAATAGATTTACAACATAACCTAGGAACCCACAAAATGTGTCATTTCATGCAGATAGAAGGGATAATAATGGCAACGAAGTATTGAATGAAATAGTACCTTGAACTAATCCTCTTAATCATTTTTTGAAATGACGACCTTTCCATGAATAACATCATATCTAATTAAGGATTTCACCCCTGCTTCTAGATCCTTGTAGGATTGCCATGTCCGCCATCTAGAGAGCTTAACTCCTTCATTGGCAAAATAGTTAGCGACCAAGTTCGCTTCCCTAAACACATGTGAGATTCTTACATTCTCAAATTTGCCAATGAGGGATTTAGCTTCTCCTATCCAATTTTCAATGGTCCATGAGGGGGACGATTTACCTAAAAGGCATTCAATAATATTTTTTGCGTCCCCCTCAATCCATAGATTTTTAATATCCAATTTGCTACCAAGGTCAATGACCTTGAAATTTCCTATGGATTTGGCTAAGTGATTGGACTGAGAGCCATTCAAATTTGACAAGTTTCTTCTGGACTGCATCCGAATTTAGATTTTTAGACCAAGGTGCTAGGCGCCCAGGTCCTATTAGTTTAGTTCCAGATTTCAATTACAGGTGTACAATCAAATTCTCCTTCCATTTTTGTACATGTTGTGAAGTTTCTATTTCATGATCAGTTAGTATAATCAGTCCAAATTGTAAGTTCATGGATTTACCATCTTACTCTAGGTTTGACATTCAATTTATATCTTTTCAATTACATTTTGAACTCAAACAAAAGGGGAATAGGACCTCAATCAACATTTAAACCTCTTCTTATTAAAATTGAGGTTGGATCTAGTGAGTTCTTCCTCCTTTTAATGTGATGCATGTAAAAGTTAGGCCATTTCCTAGTTTACATAGCATAAGTTGTGAAACCCTAATTTTCCATCCATTACACTAACAAACTTTGGTTTTTAAGGGAGAGACTTCCACTTTTGACTAACAAGTTGACTCAACTTCTTGCACTCACCCAATATCCTTTGCATAAACAAAGAATTGAATGACATAAATGAATAGTTTGAAAGTAATTTCTAGTTTCCAAAACTCCATGAAAACAGTGTATGAAAAATGAGAGAAACACTTATTGGAGAAGGGAACACAAGAAGAGCGAAAATTAAGAAATGAAGAAGCTAATACTAGAATGACAGAAACTAAAAATAAAACAAGAAATCTTAGACAAGGGAGATAGCCTTTAAGAACTATCACGTGTTTGAAGAAATAAAATTTGGTATACTTCTAAAATGAAGGTCATTTGAAGAATGGATAGCACTTTATATTTTATAAAATCACCAAGAAGGTTAGAGAGAGTGATTTTTCTAAAGTCTTTGAAGAATGGGATGAACATCAAAGAGATGGCTCCTCATCCCTAACGTATAGGCTAAGAGAAGTGCATGAATGTGTGTATAAAAAGAATATGAGAAGAATAAACCAATTTGTTGAATAATGGTGAGAACCAAATATTATCTTAGAAATCCTAGATACTTCTTCTCTTTCCTATTTAGATTTTTCTCCAAACATACATATTTTGATAAGAACTGTAACTATTGTACAATTCTTGTTTAATTAATCTGATTTTACTTAATTAATATAAAGAACAAAACCTTATTTAATAAATCTAATGAGACATTTTTCCTAGGGTCGGAGTATTTCTCAACTGCAAGCTATCACCTCTGTAACAATTAAAGAAGCTAAGTGGCAACTCTTATCCACACTCGGCAGCCTTTGTCTGTGGCCAGCACAGCCCACTCTCTACGACCGTTCGTGTAGCTCGTTATCTGTCGCCGCCTCTACAAATACTTCTCCGTCTACATATACAGAAATTTG
This sequence comes from Cryptomeria japonica, assembly GCF_030272615.1. Taxonomy (NCBI): domain Eukaryota; kingdom Viridiplantae; phylum Streptophyta; class Pinopsida; order Cupressales; family Cupressaceae; genus Cryptomeria; species Cryptomeria japonica. The sequence goes on along the minus strand of NC_081415.1, from coordinate 111,779,836 downwards.
GGCCATATCTGTGAGAATTTTCTCTGTCGGAAGCTACACAGCAAGCTTATCACGGGTAAATTATTTTTACATCTTCTTCTCTATCCTTGTTTAAACAACTGTTGTATGTATTTGCACGCCATACTTTTCGTTGTTGAATTTACATAGCTTCAACTAACATCTCTTTTACAAAATGCTTATCTCATTACCCTTGTTTTCTTCCTGTTCTGTGGATATTCATTGCAGACATTCTATGTATTTAAGCTACAAGAGCTTATAAAAAAGTCTACAAGATATCTGGGTTAACCAAAAGCAATTGAACTTTTAAGGTGTCTACAGCTATATAAGACTGATGTTAATTATTTTTCCAAAAGTGATTGAATTATTAAGATATGTAGGCAACCCAACTTTTTGCTGCAATTATCTTGCGCTCTCAATTGACTGCAGTGTTTGGTTTATCAACATTAAAGGCTCTCTTTAACTACTAGAAAAACTTGTGTGTAGGAACTCCTAGCAACAGGAAGCTATAAAATATGTCTTGGAACAAGACTATTAAAGGATTTTGGAAGCTCAACTTTGACGGTGCCAGTAGGGGTAATCCTGGTCCAGCAGCTTATGGGTGGATCTTGCGCGATTGTCTTGGCTCTCCAAATGCCCTTGGAGGTGGTTGTATCGGCCATAACACCAGCAATCTTGCCGAAGCAGAAGGTCTATTGAGGGGTATAAACTTTTGTCTTCACCACCGTCCCCCTGCACTATGTGTGAAAGGAGACTCGCAAACTATTATTAATCTTATGAGGGATGGGAAAACTAAGGATGGTGTCCTGCGTCCCAAAATTGAGGAAGTGAGGGAGTTTCATCGCAGGATTAATTGTCCAGTCGAATTTCAGCATATAAACCGTTCCGCCAATAAATCAGCTGACTGGTTGGCCAACTGGGCTCTAGACAATAAACTTGCGAAAGATTTGACTGTATATGAAGACGAGATCAAGAAACGAGAGGACTTCACAGAATTACTAGATCTGATAAATGAGGAAGCGCCTTAATTTGCTGATTCTCAGTTTTCCTGTTGTTCTTTTTGGCCTTTTCGGCTTTCAAGCTATAAGCGATAAAAGACTTCGTACATGTTTTTGCAGCCTTATACAGAGATTTATTTGAGAAGTTTTTGCAGCTAGATATTTAAATTTCTTATTCACTTGCATATTTAAAATTTAATTCATATTAATTTATAAACTTATTATGGGGAAACATTTAATTCCTTGATAATACGAATATTAATTTTTTAATTAAATTAAAGTTATTAAATAAGTTAAGTAAATTAAATTTTAAATAATAAAAAATTAAAATAATTCATATTAAATAAATTATTAGTTTTATAAATTAATTTATCAAATATATTTTTGAAAGAGATTTTTTATGTGGAAATATTTAATTACTCAAATAAAGAATAAAATTATTAAATTAAAGTTATAACATGAAATTATGAATATTAACTTTTAAACAATAAAAAAATTAAAATATTGTATTTAAAACAAATATTAATTTAATAAATTAATTTACTAAATATATTTTTTAAACAAGAAATTTATTATGTGAAAATATTTTCTTCACTTACAATAAAGAATTTATGATTATTAATTTTTTTATTAAATTAAAATTATAACATAAATTTTCATGCGTAAAGAAGCTTACAGTGTTATTGGTAATATTTTAGATAGATTCTTGAAGGTGGATTCTATTTCAAATTTGTCGAGTCGAGGCTCTACTTCCAGAAGTGGTGTGTCAAGTCTTTAAATCTTGTGCAGGTCGTATGAAAAAGCACAAAGCATATTCCATCTTTTTATCTAAACACAGATGGGAATTTAAAAGAAGTATTCCACCGAAATCAAAATAAATCTGAGTTAAAATAAACCAAAGAGAAAACGGTGCGGTACATTATATGCAACCTGGTCAGCAAAGTCATCACAATCTATATTTTTATCACTCTTCTCAGAAATCCGAAATTCATAGTCAAACCGACAATGAAGCTTTACCACAAATCTCTTAAATATATCTATGCAGGACCCTTAAAACTTTTTGTTATTGTTTGTAATGTTTATAAATCCAGGAAACACGACATTTGGGGGTACCCCCACTATAAACTTTCTGGAACCGGAAGGTGTTGTTGCGGATCCATCTGGCCACATAATCTCTACCCCCTCTTTCAAATTGAGCTCTTCCTTCATCCACGATCCTATGACTCTAATTTCCCTATTGAATACATTAACGATGTCATATGAATGAATTTCAAGAAGCCTGAAAAGATTTTCAGATTAGAACGAGCAGAGAAAATGAAAAACAAAAACAGAATAAAGAAATAACAACAGACAATACACGAACGAAAACAAAAACAGAATAAAGAAATAACAACACACAACACATGATTTATAGTGTTTCAGAAATTTGCCTATGTCCACTCTCAAGTAGGGAATTATCTTATATTAACCATATCTGATTACATACAGTACATAGTCATATATTTATACATTCATACAAAGGTATAAATCGAAGAGTTGAGGGAGCTAAAAGGTCATGTACTGTTGGGCTTCACATTCCAACAATCTCTCCCACAATCTCTCCCGTGAAGACCAACCGTGACATCCCTGCTTCCATTTCAAAACTCGCTTTACAACTAACCTGCCAAACTTTAACTTTGCGAACTCTCGTTCATGTAGGTTGCGGATATGCCTTCTCCAAATCAAATTAGACTCCTCAAAATCTAACAGCTGAACATCTTCACTTACAACTTTCTCAAACACAAATGTGCCCATAAATTTATAATCGGAAACACCATTATCTACAAATGCAAAATACCCTCCATCAACGTCTCCTGCTCCTATGCTCCCCCATAAAGGATCACCATTACAGGAGTTTAATAGCCAAACATAAGACTCAAACCCATTGAAGAATGAAAGAATGACATAATTTCCATTACTTAAACCCTCACTGAATGACACTACCAAAGGTGGCACACAACTTCCTGCCACATTCATAGGATTCGAAGCTACGGTGGCCACAAATCCAGTGTCAAGACTTGCCACCACATGAGGACTGAGTCCGTCGGCCATTAAATGATGCAAAAGAAGTCCCTCCTTGAACTGGTCACACAACGCCAACTATGAGGGTATTTCAATCGTAGCTTTCTACACTGAAGCGGTCCAAGTCAAAATGACACCCTCCTGCCTAACCATTTGCGCCACCGCTTCAACAACGCTTCTGTAATTCCACTTCTGCATTCTCACCATCATCACACACGTAGGGTGTTCCACAGGGTTCGATGTTCCATGCAGCCCCAAGGGATATACGGAGTGACCTAGAATACTGCTAGGATTGGCATGCGTTCCAAGGCCGGACACAGTCGAGGCACCCAGCGCGTGATGCTCAGCTAAACCTACAGAGGGCGTTATCCTATGTCCTTCCGCATTCCTAGAAAATGTAGACTTCTCACCTTCTTGTTGGGAAAAATAAAGTAAAACATACTTGCAGGCCAATCATAAGCAGCTTGAGTCATAACCTCTTCTTCTTCCAAACTTATTTCTCCCCTCGGAAATTCCTCTCTTCCCAATTTTGCAAGTCCGAGGCATCACAGTTCCTCCAACTGTGAGAAATCATCATTCGTTCGAGCCTCATTGGACAGCTCCTCACACTTCTTCTTAGCGCGCTTGTGGGTACCAAGCTTCTTCTTGGGCACCTTAAGAGCCCTCTTGTCCTTCCCTACCTTCAGCAACTCTGTTATTCTCTTCTCGTATGGGGCAAAACCCGCTACTTCCCAGATCAATTTTCTCACAAAATCTATCCTCTTGCTTCGCTTCCCTTTGTTGGCGGAGGGTCGGGGTGCCAACTTCCTCCTGGTTACGACATGTCCTATGTTTGCTCCCACGAACAAGCTCTTTTCTTGTAGAGGCACCATTTCTTCTCTGAAAACACTACAACTAGCAGTGGCATTTGAAACTAATTGACTCTTGATCTCTCCCGAATCTCGCATGCGAATTCAAATATCCATAATCTCTACCACGTCTAAGATATTTTAAGGGGGTATCAATTTACGATCTTATACTCTTATGGGCTTGTTCATAAATGCCCACAACTTGATTTCCCCTTAGCAGGCTCTGTAACCTCTTCAACTGCCAACACTACTTATCTCCACAAAGGAGGACAGGGGCACCACGCCCCTATACTGCCCTAATTTAGGACAGGTATCAGCTAAAAGATAATGTAGCATGATGGAAAAATGCAAGTTTTTGATGACACGAGCATGTTTCAGGTCTCTGATTAGGCTTAGGGATTCGTCTTCTAATGCAAAGACCAAAATTCGATCGAAAATTGCAAGGGTCACAATTTTATGATGCTACATTTAGACCCCATTGGAGCGGGAGTATAAGCATACACCAATACTACTGGTAAAGTGCAAGGAGACAAGATTTAAAGACTTTCACCATGTCAAGGAGGCAAGATACACAAAGCCCGTAGTGAACTAAGGATGTTATGACTTCGATTGACAAAGTTAAAGGGAAGATCAAGAGGGAGAATCATGACTTCAAATAGTAAAGTTCCCCTCACTATGAGTCATGAAAAGAAAGGATGCCAAAAATTACAAAGAAAAGCCAAAGTCCATTAAGTAAATTTAAGTATCAAGATGGAAAATATGAGGGGAGTGTATACCCCCACATTAAAGCGAGGGAGAAAGAGAGGGAGCACGTTATCACAAGGGAGCACATTATCACAAGGATTTAGCCCCCAATCAAGGAATAAACCCAAGGATAATGAACACAAAACACCAAGCATGAGGTGGCTTCACTTTCCTTGAGGTCAGTCTGTTGTATGATAACTCATGTATATGCCTTCAAAAATACACATTGTTTTCCATACGAGTTTTCCCATTGGGGCAAAAACTCGTACAAGTAAAGAATGGGGATAGTATGAGTAAACTTATTGGTACGAGTCATAACAGAGGTTGGATGACTAAAGGGTCTATGATGAACGTGATCGCATGATTGAAGGGAACATACAAAATGACTAATCTAATGACTTAATACGAAAAAATGATTTTTGACAGCTTGTCGTACGACAAACCCTAGTTGGCTATATGACTAAGCGAGTCTAAACGAACTAAAACTTAACTGAGAATGAAAAATTCAAACAAAAATTCAAAAAATGAGAAATTCAAGAGGTTTAAGATCGATCACTTACTACTGCTAGATAGTTTTAAGGATGATTATGGCATTTTTCTCCAGAGAAAGTTTTTGGAATTTTGAACTTTGAGAGGTAAAAATGAATTGAAAATGATACATACAACCCCTTATATAGCCCAAACCCTAATTTTCAAACTTGCTTCGATCGACATAAAATATTTACTCTTAGCTAAATTGATTATCCTGGGTTCATTTTCGAGATCGAAAGCGAAATCTTTCACATCTTGGGAATTCTTTTCATCCTGATGATGAATCACGGAGTGTGATTCGAAACGTTGATGGAAAAATATACACACAATCGAATCCAGAAAAAAATACACTAGAAATACGAAATGGATTGTGGAAATCTCATAGCTTTAATCATTTTTCTAGTCAAAATCTCACAATGTTGATCACTCGACACTTTCAATATTCAAGTGACTTTGCGCTCAAATATTTTTTGAATCAACTCTGATCTCAAATTAATTCTTAAATAATTATCCATGCTCAGATTATCATCATTAAATCTGTTTATCACTCGAATTGCCTAAAATCACTACGATCTCGCTATCTTTTGATTTCTCTCCCAAGGGGGTATGCTCCTTACATCAACGTTATTAGTGATTACATCATCAAAAGTTGAGATTTTTTTTTCAAATCTTCATCAAAAAGTCGAGCAGAAAATCTTTTTAATAGAACGTTAATCAAACAAGGTCCCTCATTGTTAAAGGAAATCTCAACTTTATCACATCATCAAGTTGAGGTTCTCCAAATCGAATCAATCTCTAGGGGCATATTAGTTTCATCACACCAAATCAAGTTGATATCGTCTTCATTTGAATCAGTCTCTTAACGGTAACTAGTTTCAGTGCACCTTATCATACTATCTATTGATTTAAACCTAATCAAGGGTTTAAAAGAGTCTTTTTTACTGTGATCACATGCTCAATTCAAATCGGTGTTCAGCTCCATCACATCAAATCAACCTGGACATTTTGTTTTGCTAATCAGTTCTTGTTCAATCAAGTTCGGAATTGGTTTTATCTCTTCAATTAATCAATTCTAGATCTATCAAATTATATATTGATACTTTTTTCTTGGTCCATCAAGTTCAAGATCAGTATCTCGCTCTTCATCAGTCCTAGTTCAATCAATTTCGAGATCAGTATCACTTTGATCAGTCTGTTTAGTTTCATTGCTTCAAATCAAGCTAAACATCTCTCTCTTCATCCATTTGTTATTCATCAAGTTCAAAAATGGAATCTCTTCGACATCAACTATTTTTTGAATCAATGCACTGCTCACACATCTATTCAGAGGGGGGCAAATGTAATACCCTAAAAGTGGTCATCTAAACCATGGGCCCCTAATGTCGATTTCATTACCAAGGTCCTAACCAAAGGCAAATTAAATTAATCTTAAGCACATAATCAATTAATTCATAAATCATCAATGTCACATGGCAAATAAATCATCTTGAATTAATTAAATATTTATTTATTTAATTTATTATTCCAAGTAAATCATTTTAATTAGTTATCCTATTTATTTAATTAATAAATACATTTACAATTAAATCATCAAAACGGAATTAATTTGAAAAAAGGAATCAAAACTGAGAAAAGAAATCAAATTGAGATATTTTGAAAATTTTAATAAAATTGAAAAATCTCAGAAAAACAGTTAAATCAATTAAATCTCAAAATTGAATAAAAATAAGGAATAAATCAGTTTCGTTGATTTTATCTTAATTTTAGCTCAATTTTCTTTAAAACTAAGAAAAGAAGCCAATCACATCAATTCACTTGGATTGTGCTTCTTCTTGAAGAATCTTGACCTCTCATCATCATCCGATCTCGACCATTGATTTCTTTCTAGATTTTCTATAAATTGAGGCTCTGATTTCCTAATCAAAGGACCCTAGAAATTTTATTGTTATTATTTTTTTTTTGCTCTAGATTCATTGAGAATATCCCATTAGCTTAATCATGTTGTTTGAATCATGTTAGCTTGATTAGAATCATATAGATGGATAGATTGTTTGAATCATGTTAGCTTAATCTTGCATTCATTTAGTATAATTTTATGCTCATATAGATTAAATCCTTCATTTGGGTGTCATTTAGTCACTATTATTGCATAGAGAAATCTGAGGGAAAGACTAAAACTCACATCTACTAGAAGGCAATAGGTCACTTTGTAATGGTTTTATTATTCATTGATGATTGATTTACTAACCATGCATCTAATGACTTATTGAAGTGTTGTGTATTCAGATACAAATACAGATTCACTTTTTCACACACACAACTACAAACCCTTTGACTCCCTTTCAGAAGATATGTAGGTTGAATCATTAGGGGTGAATCCTCAAGGCTTAGGCTTGGGTTTGGGAATGACCTTAATTATGGAAGGCTAATACTTTGATCGCAAGTATATAACAAAGTTGTGTCATTGGGTTTCCACCACTGTAGTGAATAGAGGAATATTGGAATGGATGCTATAATAAATGGAAGATTATTATTCGATCAATTTTGCAATGGATGCTAAGTGTAATTTAAAAAAAAAAAATTGTGGTAGCGCAAAGGTGGATCTTATAATTGCCTTCATTTCTTCCCATTCACTATTGAAAATCCCACTACACCCTTGTTTATTCAAATTAAAATTCACTAAAATAGCATATTTATTTCTCCTTTTCTAGGAAAAACTTTGAAAATACTGTACTAATCCATTATTGTTGACAACTAAATATAAAACAAGGGCTACAAGGCAGCGTAGTTCCTGCCCAGTATTGCAAAGGTGGTCATGGAGTTGTTTTATGTTAAGAATGGTAGTGTTGAAGGTCTATGGATGCATATAATTTTTTGAAACAAAAATATGTGGTGTTCATGTTTTTGATGATTCTTTGACTACCACTTTACATTGGAGGGAGGCTTAGTGACACTGAATTTGTGGAATTATCATTGTGCATTAAGATTGCCATTACATCATTTTTCTTGCTTGTTTTTTAATGAATGCATAAGTGACCCATCATTGCCTTTGGGAACTTGAAACAACATAGACCTGAATCCTCTTAAAAAGGGAACATTTTAATATTTATTAGAAAATTTCAAACTAAAATAACAATACTATAAAAATAAAAAAGGTTTGCATATGCCTGTTGATATTCTCTATGTGTGCTTGTGAATATCAATGATGTATTTAGAGCAACTATCCCAAAATTGACTACAAAAAAAAAAATAAGTTCAAATAATATCCTTATTTTTCCCTCTAGTAAAGAAATGAAATAAGGTTGCATCATAAAAAATGCTATTAAATTGTTCACTTCGTATGAAGAAAAGTTGTGCAATCAACTAGTGTATTTGCAAACAACAAAACCTATCCTAAAATAGTTAATAACAGTCCTAGGTAGGTCTTGCTAAGCATGTTTTGCAATGATAAATAGTTTGGCATCATTAAATGAAATGACAATCTGGTTTTGCCCATCATTACCATAGAAACTCAGACTATGCACCATATTCAAATAAGAGAACGTATCAAATCCTATGATATAAATGTGTGTTAAATGAAAAACAATAGTGTTAGAAATAGTGCACCAATGTTTTAGAGAACACTACAAAATCCTTTTCTTTAAGAAACACTTTTACTGAGCATTACAAAATGTTAGAATATTTTTTTCATCCTAGCAAAAATCCACATATGTGATCCAAAACTAATATTTAGCATCTTAGTAATGAATAGGGAAGAACAATCAGAATGATTAACCTAGAATGAATTATTTAGAAGAGGATGCAAGGGAAGAATTAGGAGTCCCTATATTTTAATTTCTCCCAAAGTTTAAAAACACTAAACTCAAAAAAATTGAGTATGAATTTTAAACCAAAATCAAATCAAATATTTTTTTGAGAGGAATTTATAGACCTAAATTTGATTTCTAATCATATGTATTAAAAATACAGAATTTAAAGGAAAAAACAATAAATTTAATATCATTCGACACATGCAACTTCTCAATAGAAGATTGTCACACAAATTCCATAAAGTGAGGAATGTATTCAATAAAGTAATTATAATATATTACATAATGTAACATTATGAGATATATAGCATTGAATGATATGATTGCAACCTTTATTATACCAACATCTGCAGTTGATGGCTTTAAATCCAAAGCAAGACAAAAATAGGACATTGCTTGTTCAAGCACATTTAACCGCTTGTATATTTTACCAATCAACGAATACACACTTTCCTGGGTTGCGAGCTCCAACTCCTTAAGGGAATCTTGCTCCATCTCCTTAAGGGCATCTTTGAATCTTTCATTGCTTACTTATACATTTGATTGTTGGTAAGTGGGTGGATGATTATTTGGATCAACAAATATTAATTGATCTAACATCTAAAGTACTTCTTCATGTCTCTGCCAAGACAACAAGATAAGGGGCCTTTAGTATTGATTAACAAAGGCTCAAAATCGTACATATGTCAATTATGCAGACAAGATGCCTTCTCATTATGATAAAACATATGATTAAAAATGTACAATGGAAGATGCCCCAGAAAAATGTGATGCACCCTAACACATTAAATAATGACAATATAACCAACACTACATAACAAATACACCCTTTGCTTCCAGATTAATCAATATTAAGTATGATCAATACTGTTTTAAGACATATTTTTTTGTAGATACTATATAGTGATCAGTAGCGTAAGGATAATAATCTTGGTGGGCTAGCTGCTAAATAATTTGCATCCAGCCTACAAAATAACAGACAACATTAATTGTGACCTTGAATAATTAGCGCACCAAATGCTACTGTTTTAGATGTTTAATTTTTTGAATTCAATTAGTAGAAAGTAACTTCATTTTAATTCATTCCAACAAAGGAAAGCAGGAATAAAATAGATATTTGTTTTCTAATTACTACTGCATCAACAATGAATTGGTGCTTTTTTTTTCCTTCATAGTTTAATTGAGGGTTCTATAGGTGTCCTTGGCCAAAGGAAAAAGGAAAACTACAATAAACATATGCGATAGAATGTAGAGATTGCATACACTATCTCTACACTGGTCCATCCGCCATAGGAGTCTTGAAGTTTGTTTGGAAGGTCAAAATAAAATAATGTATCGAATGGTTGACTACCATTTCGAAGAAGAGCATTGATAATTTATTATTGTAATACTCTATCCCATCCTCATTGATTTTACCTTTACCATCTGTAAACATAGTAAAGGAACTGCCAAATTCTATTTTCATTGTTCAATAATCTAATAGTAAAACTTTGAAGTGGAGAAACGAAGAGCAATGTACCTGGAAAGATTTGAGACTGGGATATAGAGAATCTATATCTGTCTAACCCAAGTGATGCCATGAGCTTGATTTCTTCTTGTTTTTGTAGGCATGGTCAATAAACATACGGCTGAGAGAATCAAAGATTATAAAATAAATTGAATAGATGATGATTGTGTACCAGATATTTGTGATATTGATCATCCACTACGTCTTCATTGCTTCCATCTTGCACACTTCCTGTATTGTTGAAATTCATTAACATCACCACATTAATTTCAATAAACAATTATAAACACACACTTAAATATATTGAACATATAGCATAGAGAATAGACCTGGAGAATGTGTGAAGGCATCCCAGATGCTGAGACCTTTAAGTTTCAATCCCATCACATGAAAGATGTAGTCTCACCTGTACCAGATCAAGATCCAGGAAGACCATAGGCACTTTCACTATTGTCTACGGAAAATCAAAACTAGACACCCAACAATCGATCCTACTATACCAGGTATAGATGCAGAAACCCCAATATTAATAAGAAGGACACGAGGGATGGGTTGAAAAGGAATCCATTCACCATCATTGCAAGCTGGTTTTTGTTGTTATTATTACACTTTGGAAACTTAGGGTTTGGCTGTTTTCAATATATACCAACACTAAACTATGTGTTTATTCAATCGAAAAACAGGAACAAGGAAATGCCATTGATTTGGTTAACCTTTTCTTCCAACAGTTGACAAGTTAAATGATCATACAAATAAGCAGACACGGTTATTTAACCTCACATAACCCCCATCTCAACCCACCACAACCAACCAAAAAAAAAATTAGCATCTCGCTTAATGTGAATAGAAATATATTTGAAACCCTCACCCGCTACCCCAACAACACCATCTCCCCAACCCCCAAGCTGAAGAAAAATAAATTTTAAAAAGTTCAGTATCATACTTACATATGTATTAAATTATCTCACAAAAAGATGGAAAAATTATTGTGCTTAAAATACTTTGGTAGCAGATCTCGAGCAAATTCATGAGGATTCCAAAAATTGAAACTGTTATTATTCAGGCTCCATGAGACTACTGAGTCCGTGGATGATTCATCCAGCATATCAGTAGTCTTCATGAGAAAAGGAGGAGAAGCATTTCTAGTACTGCTATTCTGAGACCCATCCATGTTTTATTCCTTGAAATACCCAATTCCGTTTCTCTGCTACTAACCAGTCATACCAGCCATAAATAATTATTTACCCTTGCAAATGAGACTCATTGCAGATATGCTACTGCACCATAAATTCTGGCAAAATTCTAGTCGCCGGTTACATCTCAATACAAACCCTAACACTAGTAAAAATAATTATTATAAGTTTTCACATCAAAATTACCCCCTAAAACCATACATCAGGCCGAGCCTTGTGTGGATGGTTATTTAAAAAAAACATGGACTACAAAAATTGCACAAAAAACACCATCACCATCCTTGGACCGCTTGAACTTTTTAATTAAAAAACAGATTCCATTATTACTCACAATTTACTCCGCGCAAGAAAAAAAGAGCATGTGTGGCCTCCCCAATTTCGCCCCATCATTGATAATGCTACCTAACAATTGTCTTCTTAAATACAGAGGCCAAATACTATAGGTATCGTATAAATTACTGATTAAGTATTGTTCGGTAAGTAGCAACATGGAAGATGGAGAATTTTTACATTTCCAACACATGACTGTAAGTAGTAGCTGTCCCTACAATGTATTGACAAACTGCCCCTGCTAATCCCGCACAACTCAGAACAATGGCTTTGATGGAAGTGCCTTCTCTCCCGTTGGAAATATAAAACTTACTTGTCATCCCTGCAACCGAAAACAATAGCAAATAACATTGTGCCAAAAAAGTTTAAATTAATATTTGCCTTAAAAAATATGCAGCTTGCAACTTCATTGGGAAAAGTAATATATGAAAATTTAATTTTGATGATCATTGAGGTCTGACTGGCTGTTTGTATGCAGTTTAATCATTGTTTAAACCCTACCCTCAGCAATAGTTCCTAGTAAGACCATCTCTTCCATTTGATTTCAAAGATATTGCCTCTACTCGTGCTTTCATCTCGGAATAGATATCATTATGCTACAGTCAAAATAAAACAATAAATAGGAGCTCCAAGGGCTAACCATGATGCACAGTTCATCCTAGATTGTATGTGTAATGCTCCTTTCTAAAAGGATGGAATAGACCATAATTAGGTATAAAAAGTAGTCTATTTAAGATTTTGTTATAGCTAAAAATATATACCTTATCAGGATATGGTAAGAATTTATTCCCATTTATGACTTCATGGATCCCATCATAGACAACGCTTGGAGAGCTTGCATAAATAAGCTTCTTGACTTTGCATGCAAGGAAAGTATTGATTACATTTCTTGTGCCTGTGAAGTACACAACTAGCCAATTTAATTTTTAATAAATCTAACAAAATTCCCATGCCACCACTCTCAAGTCTCAACAGATATTTGAAATAAAATCCCAAAGCTGTGATGAATCTACAGCGCATAGAATTTTCCAAATCAAAGAAAAAATGCTAGAAAATAAGTTATAAACCTTGAACTATTTTATACAAAATTAAACAGTTCCCAAGATCGCGGTGGATCTAGACAAGGACTATCTCCTCGCTAGCAACAAGGGCACCTATTGTCCTCAGCACAGAGAAAATCACGCAAAATTGGTATTTTGGAAATTAATAATAGAATGAAGACTGTCAACGTACACATATCAGTATAGTAATATTAAAAAGGGCAGGAACTAATAAGGATAGACGACAATGTATACAATATAATGATTGAAAAATTTGTTCCATGAGAAAAAGTACATTATACTACAGCTTGAGATGAGAACCCTGGACTCTTTACATAATATTGAATGCAAATTGAAATGATCAAGTGTAATGCAAAACTAGAAAACTGGATAACACCATTGGATGTAAGAAATCTATGTTCTTCAACACTAACAAAGCTATAAGAATCTTAGTTTTCATCGGATTTCTTCAGTGCATGGATGGTTGTGAAGAGCTCTGAAACACTGTCCCAATGCTGTTAGAATCTCAAAAATCAAAGAAACTGACGAAACGTTATGAGCTTGAGACTAAAATCAACACCTCTAACTTCAAATGGTTTTAGAATACACTAGAAGAAAAAAAGTAAATAAATAGGTGATAAAACCCACAAATCTGAAAGTAGACGAAACAAGCTTTCCAACGATATCTCGTTTACCAAAAAACAATATCATATGCCCACACTATGGTCAAAACAAAAAAAACCCTCTTTTAGGGCACAAAGAGGGTCAAAAAGGGCCTTAAAGAGCTGATTGTACTACTAACATCAGCACTGATTTAATGTTCTTTTGTTGCAAAGGGTTGACTTGTTTTTTTTTATTAAAAAAAATAATCTTTTTACAACATGCACCAACTTCATTTTTTTTTATAACAAAAAAAAAGTTAAAAACCCAGCAATCATTTTTTTTCTTTTACCAACCAGTTGATTTTGTTTTTGAGAAATTTTTTTGACACAGTTGTAGGTAAAATCGTACAGATCTTTGTGCCTCAAAAAATGTGCCAATAAAAAAACATGCCCCAGATGCTCCTATCACTTAGAAATAGGCAAATTATATATCAAAATTCATGGAATTAGCCTCTTGAAGCTAACCCTGATGTTTTTTTTTGCTCAAATTCCTCTAAAAAAACATGTGCCCCCTAGATTACAGAAAAAATTGAATTTTCAAACCCTCACAGATCTAACTCCGTGAATCGAAAATTGACAAACAAAAGGTCAATCTTGACTATTTTGCACATGCCGGATTTAATGGTGATGTCCAAATCAACCCAAATTACACAGAAGACATGTTATAGGTAGAATCTCCCAATCAAACAAATAGGAAAACTTCAGGTCTGAAGCTCTAATGCCATGTTAAAGTTATGGAAATACAACCTCACAGAACCCAGTGAACACTTGTATGCAAATAACTTGTCACAACAATGGAAGATTCACAAAACACAAAGATTGCTTTGAAAACCTAGAGCAAGAGAATGCAATAATGATAATCATATTATTGGATTACAAAATGGATCAATCCTTATAAAAGGAGATCAAACCTAAAAAGGAAAACCCTAAAAGTAATTAATAATTAATAATAATTTTTTTATTAATATTCCTAAGTTTAGCTTCCTAAATTTAGCTTAAGTAAAGTAGAGAAAAGGTGACTTAATTATTAAATCAATATGATTTAATAATTAAGTAAACTAATGCCTTTACTCTAACATTTTGTATCAAGTTCTATTAGTAATGTGCCTCTTATTTTCAATTGAACGGATTCTTTGTACTTCAATGAATGCTAACAACTAAAAATGTTTATAAAAATGTACATTTACAAGTAATGACGTTATCCTATGTCAAATCCTTGCTTTGATTTACTGTTATGATTATGATAAAGGTTGGAAAGCAATAAAAAATTGGCCAAGTATCCTAAAATGAGTGTGTATATTTTTATAATTTTTAGTGCATCAATTCATAGTTTTCTTGGGGTGTTGTGTCCTTTGATAAGAATGATAGTAAATAATATTTGTAGATGTCATTGATATCTAAAATGAACATAATTAAATTTATCTAATTAAAAGTATAAATTAATAATCACACAAAGCATGTACTAGGTACACTCAAGATGAGAATAAAAATAGGTAGAAATTGACAAAATTTGAATTCAAAATTTTGTGGAAATTTAGAGATAAGATTTGTGAGTGCAATATTGATCTCACACTTGTGAAAATGGTCAGTTCAAGATATTCTTAAGGATAAAATAAATGTATGTTAATATTCTCATGAATCAATAATCTATTCTTTTATATATGTTAATGTATATCTAAATGGAGATCTATAGGATGAAGGACATAAATGTAACATCATTTGCAAATATATAAAATCATATTAAATGACTCTTTCAAAAGGGTCCCAAAAATTTACTGATATCTAAATCTTCCATTCCATTTGCCCCCAATTTGAGAAGCATACAAATTTTAAACATAACATATGTTAAAGAATGTAAGAATACATAAATATATATTTAATATAAAGATTCAAACAAAGAAATCATATTATTTTCATATAATATAATAGACCCCACTAGGTGTTTATTTCTATTCGTCCTTCACATATGTTTTTCATGGGAATTTATTAAATATAGAAAGATTTTTCTTGCAAATAAAATAGAAATAAATTAAAAAATTGTTTAGCCATATAGAGAATTGAAATGTAAGAAATGAAATAAATTTAGGATTAGGAAATTTTGTCTCTATAAATTTTTATGTGGCTTAGTACTATGTTAGAAATTAGATAATGCCTATGTTATATGCTATTCATCTATTTGGACATGATGATATAAATAGATGATTATATGTATTTATGGAGACTTTATGACTAGTTAAAGGGTAGATCATAAGAATGCTACTAAAATATATGAACTTATGATTTTAAAACTATAGGATTTAATGAATTGGAAGAGAGGAAAAATAATATATAAAATATAGATTCTATGCAATAATGTACTTGTTTAAATATTTAAATTAGTGAATATGATGGTTTAACTCAATCATGTAATAGTCAAGTAAATAATAATGAGAGATAAGGAATGAAAATCTCATCAACTAGAGATGAGTTTTAAAAAAATGTTAATATAAACAAAATATATGCATGTACACAATGAAATAGGATGGACATTTTTCTTAGTGTAATGTCTAAATGGATAAGAACAAAATAGTTGACATGGGAAAACACACTTCAAAGAGTATTGTAAATCTAGGATTGCAATAATAATGTAATGGAGGGGGATGGACAACATCACAAAAGGTAAGATGGTAAGAAAATAAAAAATAGGGGGAAAATGGGAAGTATAAGTTGTTTCCAATTATAAAGATGTGTATCTTGAATAATTTTAGGATATTTTAACCACAATGATAGGGGAAAAGGTATGATTCTTGTTGAAGTGGTATAAATATGTGGAAATATAAGCTTGATATATAAAATGGGGGACATATGTTAATGTATATATTGCAATGGCTCCATAATATTAAAATAAAATATTGCACAAAATACACATAATTAAACACAAATTGAACTGACTTGTTAAAAATATTAGAGTAGAGATCTCATATTATAATTCCAAAAAATATTCGAGTATGTAAGCCCAATGAAAAGGCATACATAAGGAAATTGTTTCCTTTACATGAATACCATGAGGTTGAGTACAACAATAAAATAAATTATAAAACTAAAACAATCTTGAGAGATAGTCTTGACATGTGACCTCTGCAAGAGAACACAATGAGGGAACATCATTGGAGTGATTTTACCACCCATCCATGAAGCATATGATACCTCACAATCCTTTGAATGAAGAGTACCTGACCCTACAAATGGATGCTTATCATTTAAGGAAATAAGTTGTATTACATAGTTGTTGGAATCTTTGAATTAATATAATAAATTATAACAATTTGAATAAGCATGAATTTGGAAACTCACCTTTGGCTAAGTAGTTATGTGTAGGGAATCCAATTTGTCAAAATTACCCAACGATCGAATCTAGCGTAAACATGTCTTTGGGAGTTTATAGTTTTGTGGATGGCTTTTCTAGCCATTAATTATTTTTAAATGTAAAATACTTCTCTTTAATGAAAATGTTGTATTGGATTTTTTTAATGAAGGATTATATACCATCCATGAGTTTTTTTTCTATATAATATAGAAATATACAATTGTTATTTAAGGGACTTCTTTGTCCAACATTATCCAAACATTACAACATTTGGATAGTGTTGGACAAATGTTGGGAAGTAGGGGTGACTGATGATAAAAGATGCCAAATGGTTAAATAAGGTTGGAAAATGGGTTTCACTTAGAAAAATGAGGATTTGGTTGAGGAAGTGTAGTTTGGTGAAAGGAACCTATGGAAAAACATGGGCTCACTAATATTAGTATCCATGGGAGCATGGAAAAAATGGCTAAGGGTGGATGAAAGACTTAAAATAAGATTATTAATTTGAATATGATAAAAATAACAATGAAGGCCAACAACAATAGTATAAAGATAGGAAATGGAATCTACAAATGATACTAATAATCCTATCAAAATACAAGTGTGTAGACAATACAAAATTATCATGGATTATAATATCTATTAATGCAATTTTTGAACTCTTGATATAGATGAACTAGTATGATTAACTAGGTTCATCAAATGAAAGTTTAGGTAAGAAATTTTTTTCTCTAAACTTATATATAAGTAGTTGTTAGAAGTGGAAGTGCAAGTCAAGTAGATTCACCAAAGGAAAAATATGAAAAGATATAACTATTCTTTCTTAAGTTTCAAATTTCTATGTGCAAATATGGGTAAACTATGATGTAAATCAAGGTTATTTGAATGCTATCTAAATCCAAATGCCGATTATGATAACCTAAGTTAATCTCCAACCAACCAAAAGTAAATAAAAAACAAGAAATGTGTTGTGATTGATAATATAATCAATTGCTAAAAGCGACTATTCTAATCAAATGTAAGGAGGACTTGAAAACATGGTCCAAGATTAACAAGTCCTTAAAATATAACATTATCTAGATGACCAACTCATAATATATGTAAGTGTTATAAAATAGAAACTAGATGACTTAGATGCACCAAGATTAACATGGTCTTTAAGAGACTTTTTGGGAATCTAATTTTATATTTGCTTATAAAATTTGGAAGTTGTTTAGAAAAGGATGCGATGATGCATCAAGATGATTTCTAAATGATGATGTGATAATTAGACAAAAGTTCTGCTACATTCGGTTGATTGATTAAATGAATAATGGTTTATCCTTTCATAAAATACACTAGCATAGAAACCACGTATTTAATGTTTAAGCTAAAAACTAATTGCTAATAGGGAGGAGGTTGACTTAATCTCTTAGTTGGAGTTTGAATTAAAAAATTTAAATATAGGGTCGACTCCATGTTATAGAACTCAATTAAGTTCAAGTCCATACTTATGGATTCCACACAAGTTAGAGAATGGTACATATAATGTTTAGACTCTTAAGATGCGCGAAAATAAGTTTAAATTTACTTACCATGTTTTATGTAGGAACATACTATTTATACACTAATTGTGACTATTACATTTGAAACATCTTTTCAAAATAAATAAGAAAATAAAAATAAAAAGATATACTTGTCATCATCCCACAAATAAAAAATTATAGAAATAACTTTTGTTTCTCATATTACAATCTAAAATCCATTTTTTCTTTTTTCTTTCAATTCTACAACATCTTTAATATATAAATAGTTCCTACTTAATTAACGTAAACTATGTAAACTAGTCACATATTAAATTGTTTCTCGAATGTAAACTATTTGAGGTCTGTTGAGAATTTTTTTAATGGAGATAAGAGAAAAGCAAACATTTACATAGAATAAAATAAACTATCTATATTCACCTCTATAGGAGACCTTGTAGATCTGGTGAGAAAATAGATACAATAACTAGATAAATTTATTCACGGCTAAGCTGCCAATATCCCAATTCTGTCAGAAGATGTGCACCCTTTCAATTCCTTATATAGTCAGCGTAACAAACATACCTTCTAAAGCCATATTTATATTTTCTATATCATTATTTTATTACTGAGTAATGCAAGGCTACTATTAATAGTAGCATGAACAGATTAGTACACCCAAGAGAATGGATTTTTTGTATGATAGATTGAGTCTGGAGCTCCTCTTCTTCATCTTGGTTGGTGCAGGCAAAGATATTATTTGAGGGATTTCGTGTCTGGGAGTAAGCATATGGACAACCTCCGTCATTCTTGGTCTTTGTTCACTGCGCTCTTGTAAACAGCATTGCAATATTGAAAACATGCTTCACCTCTTGCAAAGGGACACTGGACAATCTCTTACCTGTGACTTCCATAACTTTTTCTTTTGAAGAACCAGTCATTTTTCTTACCCACTGAACAATATCCAGTTCCTCCGCAAATTCACCAACTGCCTTTCTTCCACATATTAACTCTAGCAGGACAACTCCAAAGCTGTAGACATCACTTTTCTCATCGACTTGAAGGGTGCAGGCCTCTTCTGATATCAAAATAGGATGCCAATGAACACATTCAAAGGGGATTTATGTAAAGTTCAAACAAAATGCAAGAAAGAATTATATCTATGCCTAAAAATGTTGTTATTCAGTGGTGAGCAAGAGTGAAGCTATGCTGTCAAATAAAAGGATTAAGGAGGAAAGAAGAAGAAATCATTTTTTATGATCTCAAATAGTTGAAGTATGTCAACTTAGTCAATCAATCGACTGTACATTGCAGAGCAAATAAATCTAGAAAAGGAGGAAACGGGAAGAAATAAATATTTCAATGCTAGCAAATTTTTATAATTCATGACACTGTCTGTTGTTTCTGGATCTGATCATGTGAATGTTTTTGTATCAAGATTTCGGATCATACTCTCTCATTCATCTTCAGAATGACAGTGAGTGTTTTAATCTCTTTATACTTTCTACTTTCCTGATGATAGATCACAGAATATGATCGGAAACCTTGATTAAAAAATACTCATACAATCAAATTCCGTATGCTCAACATCATAAATTGCTTACCCTAAAAAATTTCTGCTCTAGTTAGTGTACGTATTTTAGCATTGTTTCTCGTAGTTCATTTGAAGACCATTTATGCTCTATGATATCCTAAAAGCCTACACTTTTAGATTTTCATCAAAAGAAAAATATAAGACTAGATCCTATGTTGACAATCCTCATGCTTCGCTCTCCCTTTCAAAGGCCTCTTTTTAGGTGGGCCTAGGCACCGAGCACCCTAGTCCCACCAAAATAGATTCAAATTTGGGTTGTTGTCAGCATCAACCTTTACTTTTCAAGATCCAGTCTTATCCTTGAATTTGATCCTTTACTTTTCAAGATCCTTGAATTTGATCCTTTACTTTTCAAGATCCAGTCTTGATCTTTGAATTTGATCATTATTTGTTGGCCTATACTTGAAATAACCTTCTAATCCTTTATAAAGATAAAGAACACCTTATCAAGCATTACAATCTAATCCAACCTAGACATATAATAAAGGAAGTGAACTATCATTCTATAGTGTAGAAAATTACAATCTATCTCCACTCAAGTATTAATTCATGCTTTTGGTTTGTTTTCATTATTTTATTGCACTAACACTTACAAGAATTCCAAAGAGTAGATTTTATTCGTAGGTTAATATTTTAATTTTAGCATTTATCATTAACTTATACTCATGTCTCTTTAGAGATGAGCTCTCTCTTTCATCATTACTGTTATGGAGGTGGTAACATCAACATACATTTTTGACATAGGAAAACCATAGTAAAAACAATCCTTTCACCTCATTTTTTGTCCATGAAAGTGTAGATCGAATAATGGGATATTTGTAAATAGAAAGAAAATATAATGAAATACATTACTAGAGTTTGAATGGACAAAAACCCTTAGACTACTATTTCTAGTTCCCTTTTCCTACTAAGACCAAAATTTATAGGATGAGTGTACGAAGCTTCCATATTTCAATTATGACTGTATTTTGAAGCCTTCAATGCTTCCATACTTGATTTTGATTCACTTCTTTATGAACATCTTATTATTTTAATCTAACTTGTTTTGAAAGACTAAATATTTTGATCAAAATTCTGCTTAAAAGAATCTTGTTATGTTCAATGCTAATAATGTTTATGATCTTTTTTTTTGGCGAAACATATCTCATTTTGGGTTCATAGTTTAACCCTTTTTTATAGATAAATGTTATAATGAGCTCTTTAAAGAAAATACATGTTAATATCTTATTAAAATTAATTAATTAAAATAATTATAAATTAATAAAATTCATATAATTTTTAATTTGAAAATTTGAATAATATTTATATTTAGAAAACTAGTTCTTGTCTATAGTTTTTCATAAGATATATAATTAGGAGTATTAATAAATGTAGTTTTCTTTATTTTCTAACAAGTAATCATAAATTTCTAGTAGTTGTTTGAGCCTCACATTATAATATATTAACTACTAGCTTATATATATTTAATAATATATATAGAATAAGCCGAGAGGTATCCTTCTAGAGGCGCCTATTTTTTTAATGATTTATCAACATTAAAGTGAAATGGGCGCCTTGAGAAGGATACATCTCGGCTTATTCTATATATATTATTAAATATATATAAGCTAGTAGCAGTAGCAACATGAATTGAAAGACATGACATAAATTAATTTCAATATATATATATATATATATATATATATATATATATATTGTTGTATAGTTTAGGATTCCATTTGGTTCAATTCTAGATTTATAATTATAGTTAGGATTGGAATCGAAATAGTAGGCCTAATTCAATAAGGATTAGGGTTCATTATGGTTTACTATTAGGGTTAGGATTTGATTTAGTTTAAAATAGTAGGCCTAATTCAATAAGGAATAGGGTTCATTTTGTCTTTCTATTAGGGTTAGGGTTATGGTTGTAGTTAGGGTTTACATCATTGTTTGGTTAGGTTAATGGTCAGGGTTTGGATTTACATCATGTTTAGTGTTACAGTTAGGTTAAGATTGTGATTAGGCTAGGATTTAGGGTTATGGTTTATATCATAGGGCTATGATTAGCGTTAGGATTATAGTTAGGGTTTACATCATTATTAGGGTAAGGTTAATGATTAGGGTTTGGATTTACTTCATGATTAGGATTAGGGATAGGGTTAAGATTATGGTTAGGCTTTGGATTTATCATTATGGTGAGGATTATGTCTAGGGTTAAGGTTAGAGTTAGGATTATAGTTAGGGTTTACATCATTGTTAGGGTTAGGTTAATGGTTAGGGTTTAGATTTACATCATTGTAAGGATTAAGGTTCTAGTTAGGCCTAATTTTTAGGTATATGGTTAGGATTATCTGTATGATTAGAGTTTATATCATAAGGTTAGGGTTATGATTGTGGTTAGGGTTAGGGTTAAGGATAAGGTTTAGAATTATAGTTAGGGTTTACATCATTTTTATGGTTAGGTTAATGGTTAGGGTTGGGATTTACATCATCTTTAGTGTTATAATTAATGTTAAAATTGTGGTTAGGCTTAGGATTTAGGGTTATGGTTAAGATTATGTGTAGGGTTAGGACCTTTATATCATAGGGCTACGGTGGTTATGGTTTATGGGTTAGGGTTAGGATTATAGGTAGGGTTTACATCATTGTTAGGGTGAGTTTAATGGTTAGGGTTTGGATTTACATCATGATTAGTATTAGGGTTAAGATTGTGGTTAGGATTAGGATTTACATTTATGGTTAGTTTTATGTTTAGGGCTGTAGTTTATACATCATTGTGTTAGGATGAGAGTTAGTACAATGGTTAGGGTTATGGTTAAGTTTAAGATTGTGGTTAGACTTAACATTTATAATTATGGTTAGGGTTATGTCTAGGGTTAGGATTTATATCATAGGATTAGGGTTAAGGTTAGGATTATAGATAGATTTTACATCATTGTTAGGGTTAGGTTAATGGTTAGAGTCAGGGTTAGGGTTAGGGTTAAGACTATGTTTAGGCTTAGGATTTATGGTTATGGTTAGGATTATGTGTAGGGCTAGGATGTATATCATAGGGTTATACTCAGGGTTAAGGGTCAGGGTTAGGGTTAGGGTTATAGTTATGGTTTGTATCACTTTTAGGGTTAGGTTAATGGTTAGGGTTATGGTTGTAGTAAGGGTTTATATCATTGTTAGAGTTAGGTTAATGGTTAGGCTTAGGATTTAGTATTATTGTTATGATTATTTCTAGGTTTAGGGTTTATATCATGGGACTAGGATTAGGGTTAGGATTAGGATTTATGATTGTGGTTAGTTTTACATTTAGGGTTAGGGTTAGGGTTAGGATTAGCATCAGGGTAAGGGTTATGGTTAAGTTTATGATTGTGGTTCAAAGGATTAGTATTTAGAATTATGGTTAGGTTTATGTCTATGGTTAAGGTTTATATCATAGGGTTAAGGGTTAGGGTTAGGATTATATATAGATATTACATCATTCTTAGGTTTACGTTAATTGTTAGGGTTAGGGTCAAGGTCAAGATTATGTTTAGGTTTATGATTTATGGTTATGCTTAGGATTATGTGTAGGGTTAGGGGTTACGGCTAGGGTTATAGTTGTGTTTTGCATCACTTTTAGGGTTAGGTTAATGGTTAGGGTTTGCATTTACATCATGGTTAGGGTTAAGGCTAGGGTTAGGGTTAAGATTGTGGTCATGCTTAGGATTTAGGGTTTATATCATAGGGTTAGGGTTAGGATTGTAGTAAGGGTTTACATCATTGTTAGGGTTAGGTTAATGGTTAGGTTTTGGATTTAGGGTTTAAGGTTAGAGTTAGGGATAGGGTTACAATTATTGTTAGGGTTAGGCTTTAATGTTATTCTTATGATTATTTCTAGGGTTAGGATTTATATCATGGGCTTAGGATTAGGGTTGGGATTAGGATTTATGATTATGGTTAATTTTATGTTTAGGGGTACGGTTTATATCACAATGCTAGGATTAGGATTTATATTAGAGTGTTAGAGTTAGGGTTAAGGGTTAGGGTTAGGATTATAGTTAGACATGTGCCTCTTGAAAAATTTAACCTAATATTCACATTTTCAACCCTTCTTAACTATAGAAACACTTATTATATTTGAAATGTAATACTTCCTTCTGCAGTCAGCAAATGATGATTGGTAAGTTATACAAAATATAGCATCGAATCAGAGAGAGATCTTTCTATTCTTTGAAAATACCAAGTCGTTGAAATCTTTTTGAGAAGTGATAAAGAAATAGCTAGAAGGTTAAAAAACATTTGTGCTGGAATCACATTTGGTTCAAATCCAAAAATTGAGAAGGTGATGGCAGAGGTGAGAGAATATTATAAGAGCCACTATAAGGTGCGGCCATTGTATGTTCTGATTGTTGTGGTATGATACCGTTTTTGGTAAAGAGCACTGTTAAAACTGTGTATTCAGTGAAGAAGTAGAATAGAAATTTTTAATCTTTTGATTTTAAACTCACAATCACTGTATGCCATCTTTAACTCTTTTACCATGAGTACTGAAATGTTACTGTC